>NC_057808.1:503890289-504039491 GCF_018294505.1 Triticum aestivum
AGGAGTCGGCGACCCACCTTATTTTCTAGTGCTGCTAGACCGTCAGAGTTTGAGGAATGATTAAACCATGACGTGGCTTACATGATGTCCATCCTATGGACTGGGGGAGGCATGGCTTCCGTCAAGGACTGGTGGTGCAACAATGATTCTGGGAGGTCGCAACCTCGAAGGGCACTTGTTTCTCTTATGTTGCTTATTCATGGGAAATCGGGAAGGAGCGAAATGCATGTGTGTTCCGAAATACTGCAATTCCGGTGGGTGTCCTTGTTGCTCGAATCAATGCGGAAGCATGGTTGTGGTGCCTCGCCAGAGCCAAAAGTTTGTGTAATGTAATGTCGCGAGAGTGATGCTTGTAATTTGGCCAACGGCCAAGATTCATCATTAATGGTTTCACATATTTTTTTCGTGAATACGCAAAGTTTGTGTATCTTTTCATTGGTAGAAGACAATAGAGAAAGTACAAGCAGAGAAGGTACAACACACTACACAAAGGCAAGAAGGCGCGAGTATAATGCCCAGAGCAGAGGGAAGAAGAATGCTCAGCCTGAACAGATGACACAAAATGCCAAAACCCACCTAGCCCGGCCCCCAGGAACGGAACGCAAAGAGATGCGGGGCTCAGGACACCCATACTGCGTCACGGCTAACACGAGGCACCGCCTCCGAATGGACGCAGCTCCACACTAGACAGGATCAATGTACTCCCACCTAGAATGCCAAGAGATCAGCGAGTGGGCTGCAGGACACGGCTGGGGCGGAGAAAAAACCCATGGTGGAAGCACCGACAAGGACGTACATAGCACCTAGGGTGACCACGCCTCGAGAGGCAGCCCGAACCGACCAGACATTCCCATATCTCAAGATCCAACACCGGGGAAGGCGAGCGTTATGACAGCGCCTCCAAAAAGGGGACAACACCCGCGAGTGTCATTGCTGCCGGCGTCGGTAAACCGAGCAGGCATTTTGCCCTGGTCTAAGTCTGAGCAATCCCCAAATCCGTTGGGTCAGAACACGAGAAAGTCAGAATGCAGGTCGAAACTGCCACCACAAGGAGGGGAGCTGCGCCATCGCCAAGGGCGCCGCCAGACACGCGTGCTAATTGACATTATTTGTTAATAAGTTCAAAAGAAAAGTTCTAAGTTATGTTAAGTTAATATTTATTAAAGAATTATAATATGAGTTTTTTTTTCAAATAAGGGCACGAGTTCTGTCGTTCGTTAAAGAAGAAGAGAGTTTACTACAAACAACGCTTGCAAATAACAAGCTCATACGGGACCAGACCATGAATCAGTTACTCTACAATGAGGAAGCTACTACTTTGCCCGCAAAAAAAGAAAAAAGAAAAAGGAAAAAAAAGGAAGCTACTACCTAACGGTCTCTTGAGACAAAACACTAGGTTCATCCTAAAACCATTTAAATCCACACATTCACCGCCATGAAGCCACACGGAGTAAAGTCTGCTGTGGCACCTTTGCAACTTCTTCCCACCGGTCCGCAGCTACACAAGCAGAAAACTCCTACGCAAGCTCCCACCGATATCAAATGACCATCGTTCCAGCCTACCACAAGAGGCAAAAACTCTAGCTAAAAGGGCATGCTAGGCTAAGATTCACAATTGTCCCCGGCTAATAAATTACCGCAGATCACACAAAATTGATCATGGGGCCAACCCGATCTCTCCAGATTATCCGCAGTGAGAAGTTCATTATGGAGGGCCAAGCCAACTACGAAAAGAAACGACAATGGCTAGGTTCAGCTTTGGCATTTACATATCTTACATTCTTAAGAAGTTGCTCCACGCTACTACCAATTCTCTCAACATGCACACCGTCCACATCAGCTTCATGCCACATCAGCATTCAGTTGCCAATTTCGGTCGTCCACCTCAGCAAGTTACCACGTCACTGCCTAATTTTATTTGTTTAAAAACAACGTTTCGGTCGCTTACACGAAAGAAGAAGAAACGTTGGAGCTCCCCACCATTGCAGCCCCGCCTCCTCAATTCCCTGCATGGCCTGCCAATTCATGCCTCTCTTAATTCTAGGCAACAAATCCATCAAAAGCTGATGGAAGAGTAATAGATAGACCTGATCCTCCTTTTAAGCAACCAATCTCCTGTATTCCTGTAGCCTCCACCACAGCTACCGCCTTGCCCAGAATTTATTCCCGAACAGAACCGCAAGGTGATGCAGCCATGCCGCCGGAATCGGTGGACATGTTGTTGATATGCTGATAGCTGTCGCGGGTTCACGGCGTCGACCCAAGGGCACTTACGAGGCGCTCGTCCGCGCCGCATGCGGCTGCCGCCGTAGGTTACATGAGGGCGAGGGCGAGGCAGTCGACTCTGGATGCTCCTCCTCGCTGCTGCAGAAGTCTGCTCTTTTGTTGCTAGCTCATCTGGGTAGATCAACATCGACAGGTAATGTGTATTCATTGAGATGATCTCATCCGATCTTGATGGACAATCAACTGTATGAATCCGTTAATTATATTCATCCTCCTCCTCTTGGTATTTTGGTTAATTTGTTGATCGTACTTAAGACAATCGTGTAACATAGCACGTGTGTTCATGAGAATCCAAACTGATGTGTAGATCAATCGACGATAATACAAGGAAAATCCACATGCATGCGATGAATTTCAAGGATGGAGTTTCTCTATTGAAGGCCGCCGCCCCATGGATCCAGACGCACTGGTGTGATCTCCCTCAAGATGAGAAGCACATGCCTCGGGACATCGCCGCTACCGTGCATCCGCGATGCGCCCAACCCTGGCCACCACCATCAGGACCCTGTTGTCCTGAAGCAACGACGCCGCCGACTCTGGTCTCTGGTCGACTTCCCCTGCCCCGCTAAATTTCAACTTTAAACAGTGGATGGGCATCGTATCGTCCTCCGGCAACCTATTTTTCATTGTTGACATCAAAAGACATCCTCGCCATCCGCTCCCAGCAACGACAGTGCTACATCTGCATCTCCTCTGCCCGACTGACTCCACCAGAGAACAATTTGTGTTGACTAATTTCAGCCAGTTGTTCACCATGTCTGGCTATCGAAGCCCACAGTACTACGATATCAATCTAGAACAATTAGCAGCAGACCGGCACTCGGGTAATATTATACTTTCATGTAATCTTCATCCGCTGATGGAGTGATTGGCAGCGTATTATGTATTTACATGCATGAGTCTGAATGATAAGTGTAATTCCCCAGAACTATTTTCCCTTGTGTGTCAGCAAGACTAAACCTGTAGGTTGTAGTACTACTAACTTTTCATGCCCTTTTTCTTTTTATATATAGCAGAGATTGAAAAAAGAGTATGTTGGAAGAAGTTTGTTAACAGGAGATCTTCATCATCATCTTGGTATTAATCCTCCGCTACAATTTTGCTACCTTAGACCGAGTTTATCTCACATGATTTGTTTATTATTTTTCCATATGTATTCTGTAGTTTCATTCATAGACATACTCTTTGTCATCCCAACTTCCCAAGGATCCATCATCCATGTCTATTGGTTACCACATGCATGATTTGTTTATTATTTCTTGACATGCCTTCTGTAGGTATGTTCGTACATGAATGTACTCTATTTGTCATCCCAACTCCCCAAGTATACATGTTAATTATTTCTTAGTTTATCTCATTTCTTATATAAGAACAAGATGCATGGTTATGGTATAAGGAGGGGTGGAATTTCATAATTTAGTATGGACCATATTGAATAAGGAAAAACGATCGCATTAGATTGTCGAGCAATTATCAGACATTGCGTATTGTTTTCCCTATGAGACATCATTGATATATAATTCATGTTTAAAAGTTTACCTCCAGTTGTTCAATCACATACTACCTAATCATCACGTCTCGGTTTGACCAGGAAATCTTGCAACCTAGCCTACCCATCGAGGATATGAAGGAATGGTTATGAACCAAAGTATGACGAGTCTATTCTCTAGGCGTTTCCAGTTATTTCCCCCAAATATTTGTTTTGATTTAAAAAAAAATCAAGCCAACCTGAAGGAATGCTTGCATGTTAGTGCTAAATCTGTGTATAGTGATGAACAATACATTTATTCAATATTCTGAATGTAAAAATAAATCCAAATCATCTTCAATTTCATTTTCAATTAATATTATGTGTGATTTTCTTTGAAGTTGCATATATAAGTCAGAAAGTCCCGCCGCAACGCGCGGGGTGTCATCTAGTATTGCTAATTTTTAGAGTCTGCTCCTCTTTGCTCATATTTCTGTCCTGTGGTGCAGCCATCCGCAGATTAGCAACACCAGTGTGATTATTTTCCTCAGTTTTACCCATGCTTTGTGTTGCACTCGTTTGCTTTAGATTGAATTCTAGTTTTTACCCCTAAGTTTGACATTTTTTACGCTAATTACCCCCATTTAAGAGAATTTCATCCGGCATACCCCATTTAACAAAAATGTTGCCACAAATTACCCTTTTCTATTTTTGTGAGTGTTCTGATCTATGGGCCCCGGTTACCAGGTCCACGTGGCATGCCACATCGTCGGTTTTTCTAGGTTTTTCCCTCATGTGAAACCAGTCCGCGCCGCTGAGCCCGACCGGATCGCTGAACCGCACGCACGTCAGTCGTGGCGATCGACGCTCGACCCGGGCCGCACCGCGTTCGCGTCTAGCCTAGCGCACGCACCGGTCGCCCGGCTTCTTACCGCACGCACCGCTCTCGCTCACGCCTAGGGTTAGGGATTCGCTTACGGCGGCGACGGCGACGGCAACGGCGGCAGCGGGTGCTGAAGGGAAACGACGGCAGCTGCAGGTGCTGAATGACATCGACGGCAACTGCGGGTGCTGAATGGCGGCGACGGACTCGGCGGGTGCCTAAGGGCCAGGACGGTGGCGGCGGTGCTGAAGGGCCGCGACGGTGGCGGAGGGTGTTGAAGGGCGGCGACGACAACGGGGTGCGGCTGCCGTGCCTCGAGCGTGTAGTCCCATGTGTTGGGGAACGTAGTAATTTCAAAAAAATTCCTACGCACACGCAAGATCATGGTGATGCATAGCAACGAGAGGGGAGGGTGTTGTCCACGTACCCTCGTAGACCGACAGCGGAAGCGTTATCACAACGCGGTTGATGTAGTCGTACGTCTTCACGATCCGACCGATCAAGTACCGAACGCACGGCACCTCCGAGTTCTACACACGTTCAGCTCGATGACGTCCCTCGAACTCCGATCCAGCCGAGTGTTGAGGGAGAGTTTCGTCAGCACGACGGCGTGGTGACGATGATGATGTTCTACCAACGCAGGGCTTCGCCTAAGCTCCGCAATGATATTATCGAGGTGTAATTTGGTGGGGGGGGACCGCACACGGCTAAAAGATCTCAAGGATCAATTGTTGTGTCTCTGGGGTGCCCTCCTGCCCCCGTATATAAAGGAGCAAGGGAGGAGGAGGCCGGCCCTAGGAGGGGGCACACCAAGTGTGGAGTCCTACTAGGACTCCCTAGTCCTAGTAGGATTCCACCTCCCATATGGAATAGGAAAAGAGGAAAGGAAAAAGAGAAGGAAGGAAGGGGGCGCCCCCCTTCCCTAGTCCAATTCGGACCAGACCAAGGGGAGGGGTGCGGCCACCCTTGAGGCCCTTTTTCTTCTTTCCCGTATGGCCCAATAAGGCCCAACACGTATTCCCGTAACTCTCCGGTACTCCAAAAAATACCCGGATCACTCGGAACTTTTCCGAAGTCCGAATATAGTCGTCCAATATATCGATCTTTACGTGTCGACCATTTCGAGACTCCTCGTCATGTCCCCGATCTCATCCGGGACTCCGAACTCCTTCGGTACATCAACATACATAAACTCATAATAAAACTGTCATCGTAACTTTAAGCGTGCAGACCCTACGGGTTCGAGAACTATGTAGACATGACCGAGACACGTCTCCGGTCAATAACCAATAGCGGGACCTGGATGCCCATATTGGCTCCCACATATTCTACGAAGATATTTATCGGTCAGACCGCATAACGACATACGTTGTTCCCTTTGTCATCAGTATGTTACTTGCCCGAGATTCGATCGTCGGTATCTCGATACCTAGTTCAATCTCGTTACCGGCAAGTCTCTTTACTCGTTCCGTAACACATCATCCCGCAACTAACTTATTAGTCACAATGCTTGCAAGGCTTATAGTGATGTGCATTACCGAGTGGGCCCAGAGATACCTCTCCGACAATCGAAGTGACAAATCCTAATCTCGAAATACGCCAACCCAACAAGTACCTTTGGAGACACCTGTAGAGCACCTTTATAATCACCCATTTACGTTGTGACGTTTGGTAGCACACAAAGTGTTCCTCCGGTAAACGGGAGTTGCATAATCTCATAGTCAGAGGAACATGTATAAGTCATGAAGAAAGCAATAGCAACATACTAAACGATCGGGTGCTAAGCTAACGGAATGGGTCAAGTCAATCACGTCATTCTCCTAATGAGGTGATCTCGTTAATCAAATGACAACTTATGTCTATGGCTAGGAAACATAACCATCTTTGATTAACGAGCTAGTCAAGTAGAGGCATACTAGTGACACTCTGTTTGTCTATGTATTCACACATGTATTATGTTTCCGGTTAATAACAATTCTAGCATGAATAATAAACATTTATCATGATATAAGGAAATAAATAATAACTTTATTATTGCCTCTAGGGCATATTTCCTTCAGTCTCCCACTTGCACTAGAGTCAATAATCTAGTTCACATCGCCATGTGATTTAACATGAATAGTTCACATCACCATGTGATTAACACCCATGGTTCACATCGTCATGTGACCATCACCCAAAGGGTTTACTAGAGTCAGTAATCTAGTTCACATCGCTATGTGATTAACACCCAAAGAGTACTAAGGTGTGATCATGTTTTGCTTGTGAGATTATTTTAGTCAACGGGTCTGTCACATTCAGATCCGTAAGTATTTTGCAAATTTCTATGTCTACAATGCTCTGCATGGAGCTACTCTAGCTAATTGCTCCCACTTTCAATATGTATCTAGACCGAGACTTAGAGTCATCTAGATTAGTGTCAAAACTTGCATCGACGTAACCTTTTACGACGAGCCTTTTGTCACTTCCATAATTGAGAAACATATCCTTATTCCAGTAAGGATAATTTTAACCGCTGTCCAGTGTCTACTCCTAGATCACTATTGTACTCCCTTGCCAAAATCAGCGTAGGGTATACAATAGATCTGGTACACAGCATGGCATACTTTATAGAACCTATGGCCAAGGCATGGGGAATGACTTTCATTCTCTTTCTATCTTTTGCCGTGGTCGGGCTTTGAGTCTTTACTCAATTTCACACCTTGTAACACAGGCAAGAACTCTTTTCTTTGACTGTTCTATTTTGAACTACTTCAAAATCTTGTTAAGGTATGTACTCATTGAAAAACTTATCAAGCGTCTTCATCTATCTCTATAGATCTTGATGCTCAATATGTAAGCAGCTTCACCGAGGTCTATCTTTGAAAAACTCCTTTCAAACACTCCTTTATGCTTTGCAGAATAATTCTACATTATTTTCGATCAACAATATGTCATTCACATATACTTATCAGAAATGTTGTAGTGCTCCCACTCACTTTCTTGTAAATACAGGCTTCACCGCAAGTCTGTATACAACTATATGATTTGATCAACTTATCAAAGCGTATATTCCAACTCCGAGATGCTTGCACTAGTCCATTGATGGATCGCTGGAGCTTGCATATTTTGTTAGCACCTTTAGGATTGACAAAACCTTCTGGTTGTATCATATACAACTCTTCTTTAATAAATCCATCAAGGAATGCAGTTTTGTTTATCCCTTTGCCAGATTTCATAAAATGCGGAAATTGCTAACATGATTCGGACAGACTTAAGCATAGATACGAGTGAGAAACTCTCATCGTAGTCAACATCTTGAACTTGTCGAAAACCTTTTTGCGACAATTCTAGCTTTGTAGATAGTGATACTACTATCAGCGTCCGTCTTCCTCTTGACAATCCATTTATTCTCAATTGCTTGCCGATCATCGGGCAAGTCAACCAAAGTCCACACTTTGTTCTCATACATGGATCTCATCTCAGATTTCATGGCCTCAAGCCATTTTGCGGAATCTGGGCTCACCATCGCTTCTTCATAGTTCGTAGGTTCGTCATGGTCTAGTAACATAACCTCCAGAACAGGATTACCGTACCACTCTGGTGCGGATCTTACTCTGGTTTACCTACGAGGTTTGGTAGTAACTTGATCTGAAGTTACATGATCATCATCATTAACTTCCTCACTAATTGGTGTAGAAGTCACAGGAACATATTTCTATGATCCAATAAGGGAGCAGGTACAGTTACCTCATCAAGTTCTACTTTCCTCCCACTCACATCTTTCGAGAGAAACTCCTTCTCTAGAAAGGATCCATACTTAGCAACGAATGTCTTGCCTTCGGATCTGTGATAGAAGGTGTACCCAACTGTCTCCTTTGGGTATCCTATGAAGACACATTTCTCCGATTTGGGTTTGAACTTACCAGGATGAAATTTTTTCACATAAGCATCGCAACCCCAAAATTTTAAGAAACGACAACTTTGGTTTCTTGCCAACCACAGTTCATAAGGCGTCGTCTCAATGGATTTTGATGGTGCCCTATTTAACGTGAATGTAGCTGTCTCTAATGCATAACCCAAAACGATAGTGGTAAATTGGTAAGAGACATCATAGATTGCACTATATCCAATAAAGTACGGTTATGACGTTCGGACACACCATTACACTGTGGTGTTCCAGGTGGCGTGAGTAGTGAAACTATTTCACATTGTTTTAACTGAAGGTCAAACTCGTAACTCAAATATTTTACCTCTGCGATCATATCGTAGAAACTTTTATTTTCTTGTTACGATGATTCTCCACTTCACTCTGAAATTCTTTGAACTTTTCAAATGTTTCAGACTTTGTGTTTCATCAAGTAGATATACCCATATCTGCTCAAATCATCTGTGAAGGTCAGAAAATAATGATACCTGCTACGAGCCTCAATATTCATCGGACCACATACATCTGTATGTATGATTTCCAACAAATCTGTTGCTCTCTCCATAGTTCCGGAGAACGGCGTTTTAGTCATCTTGCCCATGAGGCACGGTTCGCAAGCATCAAGTGATTCCAAAATCCCATCACTATGGAGTTTCTTCATGCGCTTTACACCAATATGACCTAAACGACAGTACCACAAATAAGTTGCACTACCATTATTAACTTTGCATCTTTTGGCTTCAATATTATGAATATGTGTATCACTACGATCGAGATCCAACAAACCATTTTCGTTGGTGTGTATGACCATAAAGGTTTTATTCATGTAAACAGAACAACAATTGTTCTCTAACTTAAATGAATAACCGTATTGCAATAAACATGATCAGATCATATTCATGCTCAACGCAAACACCAAATAACACTTATTTAGTTTCAACACTAATCCCGAAAGTACAGGGAGTGTGCGATGATGATCATATCAATCTTGGAACTACTTCCAACACACATCGTCACCTCGCCTTTTACTAGTCTCTGTTTATTCTGCAACTCCCGTTTTCGAGTTACTACTCTTTAGCAACTGAACCAGTATCAATTACCGAGGGGTTGCTATAAACACTAGTAAAGTACACATCAATAATCTGTATATCAAATATACCTTTGTTCACTTTTCCATCCTTCTTATCCACCAAATAGTTGGGGTAGTTCCGCTTCCAGTGACCAGTCCCTTTGCAGTAGAAGCACTTAGTCTCAGGCTTAGGACCAGACTTAGGCTTCTTCACTTGAGCAGCAACTTGCTTGCCGTTCTTTTTGAAGTTCCCCTTTTTCCCTTTGCCCTTTTCTTGAAACTAGCGGTCTCGTCAACCATCAACACTTGAAGTGGTCTCGTCAACCATCAACACTTGATGTTTTTTCTTGATTTCTACCTTCGTCGATTTCAGCATCACGAAGAGCTCGGGAATTACTTTCGTCATCCCTTGCATACCATAGTTCATCACGAAGTTCTACTAACTTGGTGATGGTGACTAGAGAATTCTGTCAATCACTAGTTTATCTGGAAGATAAACTCCCACTTGATTCAAGCGATTGTAGTACCCAGACAATCTGAGCACATGCTCACTAGTTGAGCGATTCTCCTCCATCTTTTTGCTATAGAACTTGTTGGAGATTTCATATCTCTCAACTCGGGTATTTGCTTGAAATATTAACTTCAACTCCTGGAACATCTCATATGGTCCATGACGTTCAAAACGTCTTTGAAGTCCCGATTCTAAGCCGTTAAGCATGGTGCACTAAACTATCAAGTAGTCATCATATTGAGCTAGCCAAACGTTCATAACGTCTGCATCTGCTCCTGCAATAGGTCTGTCACCTAGCGGTGCATCAAGGACATAATTTTTCTGTGCAGCAATGAGGATAATCCTCAGATCACGGATCGAATCCGCATCTTTGCTACTAACATCTTTCAACATAATTTTTCTCTAGGAACAAAAAATAAACACAGGGAAGCAACAACGCGAGCTATTGATCTACAACATAATTTGCAAAATACTATCAGGACTAAGTTCATGATAAATTTAAGTTCAATTAATCATATTACTTAAGAACTCCCACTTAGATAGACATCTCTTTAATCATCTAAGTGATTATGTGATCCAAAGCAACTAAACCATGTCCGATTAACACGTGAGATGGAGTAGTTTCAATGGTGAACATCACTATGTTGATCATATCTACTATATGATTCACGCTCGACCTTTCGGTCTCTGTGTTCCGAGGCCATATCTGTATATGCTAGGCTCGTCAAGCTTAACCTGAATATTCCGCGTGTGCAACTGTTTTGCACCCGTTGTATTTGAACGTAGAGCCTATCACACCCGATTAACACGTGGTGTCTCAGCACGAAGAACTTTTGCAACGGTGCATACTCAGGGAGAACACTTTTATCTTGAAATTTTAGTGAGAGATCATCTTATAATGCTACCGTCAATCAAAGCAAGATAAGATGCATAAAGGATTAACATCACATGCAATGAATATAAGTGATATGATATGGCCATCATCATCTTGTGCTTGTGATCTCCATCTCCGAAGCACCGTCATGATCACCATCGTCACCGGCGCGACACCTTGATCTCCATCGTAGCATCGTTGTCGTCTCGCCAACTTATTGCTTTTACGACTATCGCTACCGCTTAGTGATAAAGTAAAACTATTACATGGCGATTGCATCTCATACAATAAAGCGACAACCATATGGCTCCTGCCAGTTGCCGATAACTCGGTTACAAAACATGATCATCTCATACAACACATTATATCACATCATGTCTTGACCATATCACATCACAACATGCCCTACAAAAACAAGTTAGACGTCCTCTACTTTGTTGTTGCAAGTTTTACGTGGCTGCTACGGGCTTAGCAAGAACCGTTCTTACCTACGCATCAAAACCACAACGATAGTTTGTCAAGTTGGTGCTGTTTTAACCTTCGCAAGGACCGGGCGTAGCCACACTCGGTTCAACTAAAGTGAGAGAGACAGACACCCGCCAGTCACCTTTAAGCAACGAGTGCTCCGAACGGTGAAACCAGTCTCGCGTAAGCGTGCGCGTAATGTCGGTCCGGGCGCTTCATCTCACAATACCGTTGAACCAAAGTATGACATGCTGGTAAGCAGTATGACTTATATCGCCCACAACTCACTTGTGTTCTACTCGTGCATAGCATCAACGCATAAAACCAGGCTCGGATGCCACTGTTGGGGAACGTAGTAATTTCAAAAAATTTCCTACGCACACGCAAGATCATGGTGATGCATAGCAACGAGAGGGGAGAGTGTTGTCCACGTACCCTCGTAGACCGACAGCGGAAGCGTTATCACAGCGCGGTTGATGTAGTCGTACGTCTTCACAATCCGACCGATCAAGTACCGAACGCACGGCACCTCCGAGTTCTACACACGTTCAGCTCGATGACGTCCCTCGAACTCCGATCCAGCCGAGTGTTGAGGGAGAGTTTCGTCAGCACGACGGCGTGGTGACGATGATGATGTTCTACCAACGCAGGGCTTCGCCTAAGCTCCGCAATGATATTATCGAGGTGTAATTTGGTGGGGGGCACCGCACACGGCTAAAAGATCTCAAGGATCAATTGTTGTGTCTCTGGGGTGCCCCCCTACCCCCGTATATAAAGGAGCAAGGGAGGAGGAGGCCGGCCCTAGGAGGGGGCACACCAAGTGTGGAGTCCTACTAGGACTCCCTAGTCCTAGTAGGATTCCACCTCCCATATGGAATAGGAAAAGAGGAAAGGAAAAAGGGAAGGAAGGAAGGGGGCGCCCCCCTTCCCTAGTCCAATTCGGACCAGACCAAGGGGAGGGGTGCGGCCACCCTTGAGGCCCTTTTTCTTCTTTCCCGTATGGCCCAATAAGGCCCAATACGTATTCCCGTAACTCTCCGGTACTCCGCAAAATACCCGGATCACTCGGAACTTTTCCGAAGTCCGAATATAGTCGTCCAATATATCGATCTTTACATCTCGACCATTTCGAGACTCCTCGTCATGTCCCCGATCTCATCCGGGACTCCGAACTCCTTCGGTACATCAACATACATAAACTCATAATAAAACTGTCATCGTAACTTTAAGCGTGCGGACCCTACGGGTTCGAGAACTATGTAGACATGACCGAGACACGTCTCCGGTCAATAACGAATAGCGGGACCTGGATGCCCATATTGGCTCCCACATATTCTACGAAGATCTTTATCGGTCAGACCGCATAACGACATACGTTGTTCCCTTTGTCATCAGTATGTTACTTGCCCGAGATTCGATCGTCGGTATCTCGATACCTAGTTCAATCTCGTTACCGGCAAGTCTCTTTACTCGTTCCGTAACACATCATCCCACAACTAACTTATTAGTCACAATGCTTGCAAGGCTTATAGTGATGTGCATTACCGAGTGGGCCCAGAGATACCTCTCCGACAATCGGAGTGACAAATCCTAATCTCGAAATACGCCAACCCAACAAGTACCTTTGGAGACACCTATAGAGCACCTTTATAATCACCCATTTACGTTGTGACGTTTGGTAGCACACAAAGTGTTCCTCCGGTAAACGGGAGTTGCATAATCTCATAGTCAGAGGAACATGTATAAGTCATGAAGAAAGCAATAGCAACATACTAAACGATCGGGTGCTAAGCTAACGGAATGGGTCAAGTCAATCACGTCATTCTCCTAATGAGGTGATCTCGTTAATCAAATGACAACTTATGTCTATGGCTAGGAAACATAACCATCTTTGATTAACGAGCTAGTCAAGTAGAGGCATACTAGTGACACTCTGTTTGTCTATGTATTCACACATGTATTATGTTTCCGGTTAATACAATTCTAGCATGAATAATAAACATTTATCATGATATAAGGAAATAAATAATAACTTTATTATTGCCTCTAGGGCATATTTCCTTCACCATGTTGGTGCGTTATCCCGCCCCGGCCGTAACTATCAGCAAGTTCAGGTATTTCTTTCTTCCTCTGAATTGTTTCTCCATGGAACTAGACTCCATGTACATACATCATTGGCCTACTGTATGTGTGAATAGGTCTCGCTTGATGCAGGGTGCAGTTAACTCCTCTAGTGATTCTGTGATGGTTGGTTTGATGTATCACCCAGAAGCCATTGCCGTGAAGAATGATGAGCTGCAAGTAGAGCAGGAGGTGCGCACTCTGAAGGTGCTCAGCTTGGTGCAAAAGGAAAATGAGCTCGCCATTTTAGTTGCCGTGCTTCTGTTTGCAACTGTTGCTGCTGATGCGACATACTTCGACAACAAGTGCATGACTGAATGTACCTACATCCACTTTATGTGTATTTTGATTCTGTTGGTGGTGGTGGAGTCTGGAGTGTGGTTACATGTAAAGTAGTGAACCGGTGATGTTTGCATTGACCTAGTGATGCCGAAGTGTGGTTTTTGTGGTAGTAGCGCACTATCGATGTTGTTTAGTGTAAGTAATGATGCTAGTATGTAAAAAATTTGAACAAATATCAATGTGATGAAAGAAATTTAAACTAGTACTGTTGCTTATGATTTCCTCTCTTCGTCAAACCATGTATGTAAGAGCTGCAGGAAGTGAGAGCTTCCTCACTATTGATGTACATTGTAATGACAGTTTTGACAGCAATGTATGGCAATCGGTTTTGACATAACGATGTGCATAAGTCTGATATAAGCTACCATATAAAATAATCAGTTTTGAAAGCATGATCTTGTGCATAAATAGGAAGAATATTTTTGTCAGAACCCACGCCTTTTGTCCACATTGCATTTTCCTGATCCATTACAGAAAGGTAAACATCATCAATTTCAACTCTGCATATGAGTTCACCATGACACATGAGTTCTTGGAACATGCTAACATGACACATGAGTTCAACACGACACAGAGATAAAAAGCAAAACATGATGGGAGTTCAAAAGCAAAACATGAGACATGAGTTTTTAACTATATAAGCTAGAAAATGAGATAATTGCTATTCCTCTCTAGCACCACCATCTCTAGCAGTTGCACTAGCACCAATGGTGAACCAGGAGTGCATTCTGCCACTTGAACTTCTTCCGTAAGCTCTGTTTTGTACATAATCAGGTTGAACTGTAGCCGCCCTTCTACGACCAGTCGGCCCTCTTCCTCTACCAACTGCAGCATCACTTGATGATGATGCCTGTGATTCTTGGACCTAAAAATTATGAGGTGATGTAAATAACAATAAAATTACTACTAGCTACATTTATTCCAGAAGTGATTATTTTACCTGGGATTAAGCTGCAGATGCTTTAGGTGCTCCTCTTCCTCTCCCCTTACGAGTTGATGTTTTAGGAGTACCTTTAGATGCTTTGGATGCTCCTCTTCCTCTCCCCCTACTAGATTCTGTTGGAGCAGCAGCGGGAGTAGTCGTACGTGCTGCCGGTGCTGAACTTCTAGGCTTCTTTGCAACTACTTTTCCTCTCACGCTACTAGTTGTTGTTGCGCCCGCTATTGGAGTACCTCTAGGTTCTGGATTAGGTGCAGGTGGTGGATTGGCATTTCTCCCCTGTGTTCTTGTTGCCAAAGGCTTGCATTGTAGAGAGTAAAAAAGGAGGTTATTTGGTAACATATTGCATCAAGTTAGTAACATAATTGCATCAAGTACTGGTGGCGTAATTGCTTCCAAAGGAAAAGAGAGCGCTTACCACATGTTTTCTAACCCTAAGAGCAAGATATTCTCTTAGTGCATTGTCGCAGCCCTTGACATTGTGACCAAGTTCATTGCAATTTCCGCACTGCACTGTTCCTTTTCTTGCTCTTCCATTAGCAGGACCACTCTCCTCGGGCCCTTTTATTCTATTTTTCTTTGGCCTTCTTGGTTGAACAGTGTAACCTGGTGGTTCAATGTCTGGACTTGATGTCTTAATCCACTCAGATTCATGTGGAACAGGGTATATCATGTGTTTATATGCTTTCTTGTAAGTTTCCAACTTGAAGAAATCATCAACATAATTCTCAGGCCTTTCCTTAGCCCTAAATATAACTGCACAAGCATGTTCACAAGGAACACCACACAACTGAAATCTGAAACAGCCACAAGTCTTGTTAAGCAGATTTACTTCATAGGTCTTGTCGGTGTAGTTTACTTGCCCAAGCCCAACACCAAATTGATGAGCTGTGCAATACCTTGCTTTGCTTTTAGCTGATTCTAATTTCTCACTCATGACAGGTGTGATATCCCAGCCCACTGGCTCACATCCCTTTTTTCAAACAAAATCTAGTCATAACTCTAGTCCTGATGAGCTCCATCATGGTACGAATTGGCTTGTCTCTATAGTCAAGGATGTATTTGTTGAAAACCTCACTGAGGTTGTTCACAACAGGATCAGTCTTGGATCTTGTGTTGAAAGCATGCCTACTAATGTGCTCCTTGGGTATTGCTCTAACCCACTTCCAGGCTTCTACATCATAAGCCTTCAAGTTGTCCATGGCAATATTGTACTCGCTCAAAGTGCATGCATAAACAACCTTATCAAAGTATTCCTTGTAGATTTCACCTCTGAATCCAGCTCTGGAGATGTTTGCAAGGACATGTCTTTTGCAAAATCTATGTTCACAATGTGGAAAAATCTTTGTGAGTGCTGAAAGTAATCCCTATGAAAAATAAATGGCAGAGTTGTCAGTTACAATACGCAAACTAAATTTAACATATAAATGACAAAGATAAGAAATATGTTATTACCTTCTGCCTATCTGACATGATTTTCCATCCACCATGTTGCTCGCCCTGTCCAATTGCTGACTCCAGTGTTTGCAAAAACCATGTCCAATTGTCAGTGTCCTCTATATTAACCACTCCAAAAGCTAGAGGAAACATGTTGTTGCCATCTCTTGCAGAAGCAGCTAAAACTTGCGCACTGTTAGCTAGCTTGACAAAACAACCATCTAATCCAATAAATGGCCTACAACCGGAGAGAAACCCTTGAATATGTGCATGAAAGCTCACAAACAGCCCACTGAACATAGGATTAGGATTGATATGTGGCTCGGGATTTGGCTCAGTGGTAACTATAGTGACGCTTCCAGGATTTTTGTTCAGCAATGTCTGCATGTAGTCTCTAATTCTAAGATATTGTTTGTCTTCATCCCCAAGAACCTTCTTTTGGGCATAATATTTAGCCCTATATGCCATCCTCTTTGTTATTTCAAAATTAAAATCACTCTTAACAGCTCCCATGAAAGCATCAAGCTTCCAATTGGGATCAACTCTGAACTGAGCCTCATAATGAGAAGCTATCCATCTGGAATTCAGCCTAGTTTCCTCTCTATTAATTCCACATGAGTGTGGCTCGACATCTTCTCTGATCATAAAAGTGGGCTCACCAGCTATCTTTGATGCAAAAAGATAAAAGGGCAATTTGGCTCTGTGCAATGCACCTTCACCTTTTCCATCTTGTTCTTCAGAAAACCAAAGCTTCTTCCTTGCAATATATGAAATGACTTAAGTGCTGCCCTAAACTCTTTGACATCTTTGAAACACATCCCTTTGACAAGTTGTTAAGGCATCTTATTAGCATCATTAAGGTAAGTATCATCAAATTGCATTCTCGGGTCTAACAACCTCTTGGGCCTTCTCCTTTTTCTCCCTCGTAATAAAACCATCGAACGTGAATCTTCATTTTCATCAATATCTTCTCCTAAAGGATCATTTCCACCATCTGAACTTGGAGGATCTGAAAGCTCAAAGTCATCATCAACTAATTTCTTCTTCTGCTCCCTTCTCTTTGCCAATGCCATCTTCTTATCCGCCTTTCCTTCTTCTGTCTTGCTTCCTCTTCCTTTGCAAAAATCATCTCTTTCTCCATTTGTGTTTGAGGAAGAGCAATGTCATCAAGATCAATGCCATCTAAGCCTTCTGTGACATCAAATAAATCTTCAAATTTGTCCTCTGAATATACACCTTTTTCTGCCAATTCCTTCTTCTTCTTAGCATACATGGCTCTCAACTTCTTTGTTTCAGCAACAACATCAAAATCTTCATCACTGCAGTCAGTTCCATAATCTTGCCCATTCAACTCCTTCCAATATTCCGCTGGATCATTGTACTCCACATCTGAAAGTAACTCCACATTTTGACCCTCCTCTTCAGTATTCTCTTCAATGGGCACCACAACTATTGGCTTGTAAGAATCTGCACCATTATTGGAAACTGGAAGTGTAGATGGAGTCTTGGTCCTAAAAACATGCAAATCAATCTCCTTATAAGCTTCAACCTCCTCAAGCATCTTCAGAACACTTGTATTGTCTGTTAACTCAACCATGGAGTTTCCATTGGGCCCTTTCTTCTGATAATAAATGCTGTCCCATTTGTTGAAACCCAACTCCTTTGTCCTCTCCTTTATATCAAGATAACTGATGAAATCCCTGTCAATCATCTCTGGCTCTGGATTGCTGTATCCACGGACATGACAAATGTACCTAACACTCCACATCTCGGTTGCCATCTGATTTGTGCGAGAAAATAAAATCATGAATTAGTGATGCATCAACGTACTCTTAGAATGTGTAACATGAAGCTCATTATGTTCAGTATAGACTATATATACATTCAAATTCAGAATTTACAAAAGACTCATTGTCAGTAGAGAACATAGTAGTTCAGCATGTCCAGCTTAACTACTGCATAGCAACCCTGCATTATATTATAAAGTAGCCATCATAGCATCCAGTCTTACAAGCCACACAACAAGAAGATGCTCATATGCAGAGTTTGCAAGTTCAGCACATGGTCGTATATATACATCTGTTCTAATCTGATCCATCCAGGCATACATAATTTACTGTCGGTTTATGATAATACTGAAGAAAAAATTAAGGTTGCTTTATGATAGTACTAAAGAAAAAACATACAGGTTTCATGATTTTATCCACAAAACCTTCTCCACAATGATCAAGTACAGCCATCTCATCACAGATCTTCAAAACAAGAAACAGCTGACCCGAACCCATCTAACACTACTAGCAAAAAGCCTAGTAGTAGCGCGGGTTAAAAGCTAGTAGTAGCGCGGGTGCCTACGCTACTACTACGGCGCTACGGCTAACTAGTAGTAGTAGCGCGGTGCATCCCGCACTACTAGTACGTGTGTTAGTAGTAGCGCGGGTTTGACACGTGCTACTACTAACTATCTGTAGCGCGTGTCTGTGACCCGCGCTACTACTATTAATTTGAAAAACCAAAAAAAAATCTCGACCCCGTGCGTGCTGTCAATGGTGCCAATGGTTCGATCGACGGCGCCGACGGCCATGGCGACGGGGCGGCGGCGACGCGCACGTTGGCCGGGAGCAGGGAGATCTCGGCCATGACGCGCGCCTCGTGGAAGCCGTTGAGGGCGGCCGCGGAGGCCAGCCCGGCGTGGGCCGAGAGCTGGAGGACCTGGATCTTGGCGTCGTGCGTGGGGAGCAGCACCTCGCGGCGGCCGTCGCCGTTGAGGTCGACGAAGAGCGGCGGCGGGAGGCGGTCCACGTCGTGCTTGATCGGGAACCCGTCGTCTGACAGGTGGTACCACGCCTCCCGGAATGAGAAGTCTCCCTCGTGCTGCCGGAGGAGGAGGGGGTGGGTTAGCTAAGGTTCTAGATCGAATCGGAGAGGGGGAGGGGGAGGAGGGCTGACCTGGAGTGAGAAGAAGACGGCAAAGGCGGCGAGGAGGAGGATGCCGAGGTCGCGCTTCCGCATCTTGGCGGCGGCGAGGAGCTCCGGCGACCTCCCACTAGAGGGATCTCGGAGAGGGAGGGGGAATAAAGTAGAGTGTACCAGCGGCGGCCACCGCTGGAGTACGAGGGAGAGATGAGGAAAGTAAGAGAGGGGGAAAGTGAGGGAGAGAGGAGGGATTCGGCCGAGGATATGGGGATTTCACCTACCTCGTATTTAGTAGTAGCGAGGGTATAAAAACCGCGCTACTACTATCAACTTAGTAGTAGCGCGAGTTTGTACCCCTCGCTACTACTATGGCATGTCCCGGGAGGGCACGGTAGAGACCGCTTAGTAGTAGCGCGGGTTAAAAACCCGCGCTACTAGTATCAACTTAGTAGTAGCGAGGGGTAAAAACCCGCGCTACTAGTAAGTAGCAGTAGCGAGGGTTATAAACCCGCGCTACTAGTAAGCGTCTATCTATAAGCTTTTCCCTAGTAGTGTAAGATGCATCACAGACTGCAAGAGAACTAAAAGCCTAACCACCGGGGTGTGAAAAATAGAGATTCGGGCATGCATGAGAGGGGAGGAGATTGTCGTACCAGTTGTTGCTTCCTGCTCCGACGATCACCAACATCAACTACAAGTGTTGCCTGCCGCTCCTCGCCTACGTTCGGCCTGCCCTATCTGAACAAAGGACGAGTGGACTGGGCCAGACTTGGGCGATCATGCATGCGACAGGAAGGTGAGCGATGCGTGCCGCGATTGGAGGCGAGCGTGGCACAACAGAATCAAGCGAGATATGCGTGGTGGGATTGGATGGGATCGTGGTGCATGAGACTCAAGCGATCTGTAAATCGATGAGGACCTGCGTGTGCATGCCATCGGCCCGGTCGGGTCGGCAGAAGCTGGCGAATTGGTTCAGTCTGGAGAAAATTCGCCAAGGGAAAAAACCGACGACGTGGCACGCCACGTGGACCTCGTAATCGGGGCCCATAGATCATAACACTCACAAAAATAGAAAAGGGTAATTTGTGGCAACACTTTTGTTAAATGGGGTATGCCGGATGAAATTCTCTTAAATGGGGTAATTAGCGTCAAAAATGTTAAACTTAGGGGTAAAAACTGGAATAAATGTTGCCACAAATTACCCTTTTCTATTTTTGTGAGTGTTCTCATCTATGGGCCCCGGTTACCAGGTCCACGTGCCATGCCACGACGTCGGTTTTTCTGGGTTTTTCCCTCATGTGAAACCAGTCCGCGCAGCTGAGCCCAACCGGATCGCTGAACTGCACGCATGTTAGTCGTGGCGATCGACGCTCGACCCGGGCCGCACCGCGTTTGCGTCTAGCCTAGTGCACGCACCGGTCGCCCGGCTTCTTACCGCACGCACCGCTCTCGCTCGCGCCTAGGGTTAGGGATTCTCTTACGGTGGCGGCGGCGGCAGCGGGTGCTGAAGGGAAACGACGGCAAATGCAGGTGCTGAATGACATCGACGACAACTGCGGGTGCTGAATGGCGGCGACGGAGACGGCGGGTGCCTAAGGGCCGCGACGGTGGCGTAGGGTGTTGAAGGGCGGCGACGACAACGGGGTGCAGCTGCCATGCCTCGAGCGTGTAGTCCCATGCTGGTGCGTTATCCCGCCCCGACCGTAACTGTCAGCAAGTTCAGGTATTTCTTTCTTCCTCTGAATTGTTTCTCCATGGAACTAGACTCCATGTACATACATCGTTGGCCTACTGTATGTGTGAATAGTTCTTGCTTGATGCAGGGTGCAGTTAACTCCTCTAGTGATTCTGTGATGGTTGGTTTGATGTATCACCCAGAAGCCATTGCCGTGAAGAATGATGAGCTGCAAGCAGAGCAGGAGGAGCGCACTCTGAAGTTGCTCAGCTTGGTGCAGAAGGAAAATGAGCTTGCCATTTTAGTTGTCGTGCTTCTGTTTGCAACTGTTGCTGTTGATGCGACATACTTCGACAACAAGTGCATGACTGAATGTAGCTACATCCACTTTATGTGTCTTTTGAGTCTGTTGGTGATGGTGGAGTCTGGAGTGTGGTTACATGTAAAGTAGTCAACCGGTGATGTTTGTATTGACCTAGTGATGCCGAAGTGTGGTTTTTGTGGTAGTAGTGAACTATCGATGCTATTTAGTGTAAGTAATGATGCTAGTATGTCAAAAATTTGAACAAATATCAATGTGATGAAAGAAATTTAAACTAGTATTGTTGCTTATGTATTCATGTATGTAAGAGCTGCAGGAAGTGAGAGCTTCCTCACTATTGCTGTACATTGTAATGACGGTTTTGACAGCAATGTATAGCAATCGGTTTTGACATAACGATGTGCATAAGTCTGATATAAGCTACCATATAAAATAATCAGTTTTGAAAGCATGGTCTTGTGCATAAACAGGAAGAATATTTTTGTCAGAACCCGCGCCTTTTGTCCACATTACATTTTCCTGATCCACTACACAAAGGTAAACATCATCAATTTCAACTCTGCATATGAGTTCACCATGACACATGAGTTCTTGGAACATGATAACATGACACATGAGTTCAACACGACACAGAGATAAAAAGCAAACATGACGGGAGTTCAAAAGCAAAACATGAGACATGAGTTTTTAACTATATAAGGTAGAAAATGAGATAATTGCTATTCCTCTCTAGCACCACCATCTCTAGCAGTTGCACTAGCACCAATGGTGAACCAGGAGAGCATTCTGCCACTTGAACTTCTTCTGTAAGCTCTATTTTGTACATAATCAGGTTGAACTGTAGCCGCCCTTCCACGACCAGTCGGCCCTCTTCCTCTCCCAACTGCAGCAACACTTGATGATGATGCCTGTGATTCTTGGACCTGAAAATTATGAGGCGATGTAAATAACAATAAAATTACTACTAGCTACATTTATTCCAGAAGTGATTATTTTACCTGGAATTTAGCTGCAGATGCTTTAGGTGCTCCTCTTCCTCTCCCCTTACCAGCTGATGTTTTAGGAGTACCTTTAGATGCTTTGGATGCTCCTCTTCCTCTCCCCCTACTAGATTCGGTTGGAGCAGCAGCGGGAGTAGTCATACGTGCTGCCGGTGCTGAACTTCTAGGCTTGTTTGCAGCTACTTTTCCTCTCACGCTACTATTTGTTGTTGCGCCCGCTGTTGGAGTACCTCTAGGTTCTGGATTAGGTGCAGGTGGTGGATTGGCATTTCTCCCCTGTGTTCTTGTTGCCAAAGGCTTGCATTGTAGAGAGTAAAAAAGGAGGTTATTTGGTAACATATTGCATCAAGTTAGTAACATAATTGCATCAAGTACTGGTGGCGTAATTGCTTCCAAAGGAAAAGAGAGCGCTTACCACATGTTTTCTAACCCTAAGAGCAAGATATTCTCTTAGTGCATTGTCGCAGCCCTTGACATTGTGACCAAGTTCATTGCAATTTCCGCACTGCACTGTTCCTTTTCTTGCTCTTCCATTAGCAGGACCACTCTCCTCGGGCCCTTTTATTCTATTTTTCTTTGGCCTTCTTGGTTGAACAGTGTAACCTAGTGGTTCAATATCTGGACTTGATGTCTTAATCCACTCAGATTCATGTGGAACAGGGTATATCATGTGTTCATATGCTTTCTTGTAAGTTTCCAACTTGAAGAAATCATCAACATAATTCTCAGGCCTTTCCTTATCCCTAAATATAGCTGCACAAGCATGTTCACAAGGAACACCACACAACTGAAATCTGAAACAGCCACAAGTCTTGTTAAGCAGGTTTACTTCATAGGTCTTGTCGGTGTAGTTTACTTTCCCAAGCCCAACACCAAATTGATGAGCTGTGCAGTACCTTGCTTTGCTTTTAGCTGATTCTAATTTCTCACTCATGACAGGTGTGATATCCCAGCCCACTGGCTCACATCCCTTTTTTCAGACAAAATCTAGTCATAACTCTAGTCCTGATGAGCTACATCATGGTACGAATTGGCTTATCTCTATAGTCAAGGATGTATTTGTTGAAAACCTCACTGAGGTTGTTCACAACAGGATCAGTCTTGGATCTTGTGTTGAAAGCATGCCTACTAATGTGCTCCTTGGGTATTGCTCTAACCCACTTCCAGGCTTCTACATCATAAGCCTTCAAGTTGTCCATGGCAATATTGTACTCGCTCAAAGTGCATGCATAAACAACCTTATCAAAGTATTCCTTGTAGATTTCACCTCTGAATCCAGCTCTGGAGATGTTTGCAAGGACATGTCTTTTGCAAAATCTATGTTCACAATGTGGAAAAATCTTTGTGAGTGCTGAAAGTAATCCCTATGAAAAATAAATGGCAGAGTTGTCAGTTACAATACGCAAACTAAATTTAACATATAAATGACAAAGATAAGAAATATGTTATTACCTTCTGCCTATCTGACATGATTTTCCATCCACCATGTTGCTCGCCCTGTCCAATTGCTGACTCCAGTGTTTGCAAAAACCATGTCCAATTGTCAGTGTCCTCTATATTAACCACTCCAAAAGCTAGAGGAAACATGTTGTTGCCATCTCTTGCAGAAGCAGCTAAAACTTGCGCACTGTTAGCTAGCTTGACAAAACAACCATCTAATCCAATAAATGGCCTACAACCGGAGAGAAACCCTTGAATATGTGCATGAAAGCTCACAAACAGCCCACTGAACATAGGATTATGATTGATATGTGGCTCGGGATTTGGCTCAGTGGTAACTATAGTGACGCTTCCAGGATTTTTGTTCAGCAATGTCTGCATGTAGTCTCTAATTCTAAGATATTGTTTGTCTTCATCCCCAAGAACCTTCTTTTGGGCATAATATTTAGCCCTATATGCCATCCTCTTTGTTATTTCAAAATTAAAATCACTCTTAACAGCTCCCATGAAAGCATCAAGCTTCCAATTGGGATCAACTCTGAACTGAGCCTCATAATGAGAAGCTATCCATCTGGAATTCAGCCTAGTTTCCTCTCTATTAATTCCACATGAGTGTGGCTCGACATCTTCTCTGATCATAAAAGTGGGCTCACCAGCTATCTTTGATGCAAAAAGATAAAAGGGCAATTTGGCTCTGTGCAATGCACCTTCACCTTTTCCATCTTGTTCTTCAGAAAACCAAAGCTTCTTCCTTGCAATATATGAAATGACTTAAGTGCTGCCCTAAACTCTTTGACATCTTTGAAACACATCCCTTTGACAAGTTGTTAAGGCATCTTATTAGCATCATTAAGGTAAGTATCATCAAATTGCATTCTCGGGTCTAAGAACCTCTTGGGCCTTCTCCTTTTTCTCCCTTGTAATAAAACCATCGAACGTGAATCTTCATTTTCATCAATATCTTCTCCTAAAGGATCATTTCCACCATCTGAATTTGGAGGATCTGAAATCTCAAAGTCATCATCAACTAATTTCTTCTTCTGCTCCCTTCTCTTTGCCAATGCCATCTTCTTATCCGCCTTTTCCTTTTTCTGTCTTGCTTCCTCTTCCTTTGCAAAAATCATATCTTTCTCCATTTGTGTTTGAGGAAGAGCAATGTCATCAAGATCAATGCCATCTAAGCCTTCTGTGACATCAAATAAATCTTCAAATTCGTCCTCTAAATATACACCTTTTTCTGCCAATTCCTTCTCCTTCTTCTTAGCATACATGGCTCTCAACTTCTTTGTTTCAGAAACAACATCAAAATCTTCATCACTGCAGTCAGTTCCATAATCTTGCCCATTCAACTCCTTCCAATATTCCTCTGGATCGTTGTACTCCACATCTGAAAGTAACTCCACATTTTGACCCTCCTCTTCAGTATTCTCTTCAATGGGCACCACAACTATTGGCTTGTAAGAATCTGCACCATTATTGGAAACTGGAAGTGTAGATGGAGTCTTGGTCCTGAAAACATGCAAATCAATCTCCTTATAAGCTTCAACCGCCTCAAGCATCTTCAGAACACTTGTATCGTCTGTTAACTTAACCATGGAGTTTCCATTGGGCCCTTTCTTCTGATAATAAATGATGTCCCATTTGTTGAAACCCAACTCCTTTGTCCTCTCCTTTATATCAAGATAACTGATGAAATCCCTGTCAATCATCTCTGGCTCTGGATTGTTGTATCAATGGACATGACAAATGTACCTAACACTCCACATCTCGGTTGCCATCTGATTTGTGCAAGAAAATAAAATCATGAATTAGCGATGCATCAACATACTCTAAGAATGTGTAACATGAAGCTCATTATGTTCAGTATAGACTATATATACATTCAAATTCAGAATTTACAAAAGACTCATTGTCACAGTAGAGAACATAGAAGTTCAGCATGTCCAGCTTAACTACTGCATAGCAACCCTGCATTATATTATAAAGAAGCCATCATAGCATCCAGTCTTACAAGCCACACAACAAGAAGATGCTCATATGCAGAGTTTGCAAGTTCAGCACATAGTCATATATATACATCTGTTCTAATCGGATCCATCCAGGCATACATAATTTATTGTCAGTTTATGATAATACTGAAGAAAAAATTAAGTTCGCTTTATGATAGTATTGAAGAAAAAACATACAGGTTTCAGGATTTTATCCACAAAACCTTCTCCGCAGTGATCAAGTACAGCCATCTCATCGCAGATCTTCAAAACAAGAAACGGATGACCCGAACCCATCTAAGATGCATCACGGACTGCAAGAAAACTAAAATCCTAACCACCGGGGTGTGAAAAACATTGATTTAGTCATGCATGAGAGGGGAGGACATTGCCGTACCAATTGTTGCTTCCTGCTCCGACGATCACCAACATCGACTACAAGTGTCGCCTGCCGCTCCTCGCCTACGTTCGGCCTGCCCTCTCTGAACGAAGGACGAGTGGACTGGGCCAGACTTGGGCGATCATGCATGCGACAGGAAGGTGAGCGATGCATGCCACGATTGGAGGCGAGCGTGGCGCAACAGAATCAAGCGAGATATGCGTGGTGGGATTGAATGGGATCGTGGTGCATGAGACTCAAGCGATCTGTAAATCGATGAGGACCTGCGTGTGCTTGCCATCGGCCCGGTCCGGTCGGCAGATGCTGGCGAATCGGTTCAGTCCGGAGAAAAGTCGCCAAGGGAAAAAACCGACGACGCGGCACGCCACGTGGACCTGGTAATCGGGGCCCATAGATCAGAACACTCACAAAAATAGAAAAGGGTAATTTGTGGCAACACTTTTGTTAAATGGGGTATGCCAGATGAAATTCTCTTAAATGGGGTAATTAGCGTCAAAAATGTTAAACTTAGGGGTAAAAACTGGAATTCACTCATTGCTTTACATAAGTATCTCCAGCCTGCTTATCAGCGGTAATATCTTTTTATGCGCAAAAAAGCGGTAATATGTTTTTTTTACCATGATCACCGGTAATATCTTCATGCGGCGTCTCAATTCACGGGAAATCCAATTCACTGCTCTTCACTACAGAGACTCAACTAGAGTTTAGTGGAATCTTCTTTTCCATCTTCAGAGCCAGTAGGTAAATCGGTCGAATTGACAATCCCCAATAAAACGATCATTCCATATTATGATCGTCTCCGGCATCGGGGAGCATAAACCCAACAAAAGGTTAAGCCATTTTCTGTAGACAGCAGAAACATCTTCGTAGACGCAGAAGGCATCGATCTTAGTCATTTTTGTGTATTGACGTCTCATTGATGTTACGCCCTCGTACTCAGCAGCTGACAACATCTGAAAGAAACGCAACTCAGTCCAATGTTACAATGACAATTTCCTGCATATGTATACACAAAACTCATGTAGAACATGTTACAATCACCTCATGAGGGCCCCAAATTTCATACGATTCTCTAGGGTGACAAAGAAACTTCAGGGCTGTTGCAAATTTGAGTAAATCCTGTCAAACAAGGCGTATACGTACAGGACTCAAGTATTTCGTGGAGATCAACATATATACGTAGAGAGGTTGTTAGGCCGGCTTGTTATCTCTTTTCTGTTGTAACTAGCTTAGCCTTATCTCTCCTATTCTTCTCCTCCAAGTTGTACTCCCGATTCTCTCTCAACCGTATGTATGCGCTATCAGGGATCCTAGGCCCTTGCCTATAACATGCAACACGTCCCCTCACATCGAGGTAAGACGTTTCCGCAAGTCGCACATGGTATACAGAGCCTCCTCTTCCAATCTCATCTAGCCTAGCTCATCTCCATTAGTGTCCTAGCCATGTCTTCCTCCGGCTCCTCCCACCCAAACCTCAACCAGTAGGTCACGGAGAAGCTTACCCACACGAACTATGTTCTGTGGCGCGCCCAGATCCTGCCTCAGCTGCGGGGCGCCGGTGTCTTCGGCTATGCCGACGGCACCACACCGGAGCCGGCCCGACTCCTCGTCAGCAAGGACAAAGACGGGAAGGAGTCATCGGAGCCCAACCCTCTCCACCCAATCTGGGTACAGGAGGACCAGCGGGTTCTTGGTTACCTGCTCAACAACCTGTCCAAGGAGGTCCTCGTGCAGGTGACCGCGATCACCACGTCGCCCGCGCTCTGGGCTGCTCTGGCGGGCATGTTCTCGTCTCAGTCCCTCAGCCGTGTGAACAACATCCGCACGGCCCTCATCAACGCGCAGAAGGGAAACCAATCCATCGCCACCTACTTCGCCCACATGCGCGGCCTCGCGGACGAACTTGCCGCGGCTGGCAAGCTTCTGCAAGACGACTAGCTTGTCTCCTATATCCTCCATGGGCTGGACATGGACTACCAGCCCCTGGTGTCTGCCCTCGACGCCCGCATCACGCCGGTCTCCATCGACGAGCTCTTATCCATGATGAGCAACTTTGACCAGCGCGTGGCGCTCTTCCAGTCTTCGGGCGGCTTCAAGTCGTCTGCCAATGCTGCCTACCGCGGCCGTGGCGGCGGCCCCTCTCATCAGCGCAGACCACCTTGCAACAGGGGCAAGGCCTCTGGCGGGGGACACGGCAACAGCAACACTCGCGGCGGCGGCGGACGGTCCTCTCCTGCCAACAACAGGGGCCGCCGCGGCGGTTCCACCAGATCACGCCCGGATGCACCTCGCTGCCAAATCTGCGGTAAGCCAGGGCATACGGCCAAAGACTGCTGGTACCGCTACGACGACGACGGCGACTCCTCCCAAGATGAGGACAAAGTTGCTGCTGCTGCGGATGGCTCCTATGGGATCGACACCAACTGGTATGTCGACAGTGGCGCCACCAAGCACATCACCAATGAACTTGAAAAGGTGACCATGAAGGAGAAATATCGCGGCAAGGACCAAATCCACACAGCTAGTGGTGAAGGTATGAGGATAAACCACATTGGTCACTCAATTTTTAATACCCCCCTAAGAAAAATTCATCTTAATAAAATCTTGCATGTTCCTAGTGCCAATAAAAGTCTCCTTTCTGTTCATAGGATTGCCCTTGATAATCATGTTTTTCTTGAATTTCATCCATATTTCTTTTTGATCAAGGATCAGGCCACGAGGAGAATTCTCTATCGCGGTAGATGTGTTCGAGGGCTTTACCCATTGATTCCGGAGCGCACAAGATTCAATAAACAAGCTTTTGGTGTTGTCAAACTCTCATCAACACGATGGCACGATCGTTTAGGACATGCTTCTTTTGCTTTAGTTGAAAAACTTCTTAGGAAAAATAAGCTCCCGTATGTTGGTGAGCGCAATGTTGAAACTATTTGTGATTCTTGTCAGCGAGCTAAAAGTCATCAATTACCTTATCCAATTTCTACTAGTGTTTCTACTCGACCATTGCAATTAATTTTTTCTGATGTGTGGGGTCCGGCCCCTAGCTTTGTTGGTAGACACACATACTACGTAAGCTTTATTGATGACTATAGCAAATTTTCTTGGATCTATCTTCTTAAGAAAAGATCCGACGTTTTTCAAGTGTTCAAAAACTTTCAAGCACTTGTTGAGCGTAAGTTTGATTCCAAAATCATTGTTGTCCAATCCGATTGGGAAGGGGAGTACGAGAAGTTGAACTCCTTCTTCCAAACCCTTGGCATCTCACATCATGTGTCGTGCCCTCACGCTCACCAACAAAACGGCTCGGACGAACGCAAACACCGTCACATTGTTGAGGTTGGCCTTGCGCTTCTAGCTCATGCGTCCATGCCACTAAAGTTTTGGGATGAGACGTTTCTTACCGCTGTCCACATTATCAACATGCTCCCTAGTCGAGTCATAAATAATGAAACTCCATTAGAACGGCTTCTTCATGTCAAGTTGGACTATTCCACACTTCGTGTGTTTGGGTGTGCGTGATGGCCTAACCTACGCCCTTACAACAAACGTAAGCTCATGTTTAGATCCATGCAATGTGCTTTTCTTGGGTACAGTGCCCAACACAAGGGTTTAAAATGCCTTGACATCTCCACTAGTCGAGTCTACATCTCACGGGATGTTGTTTTCGATGAGACCAAATTTCCCTTTTCAGATCTTCATCCTAACGCCGGTGCCCTACTCCAAAAACAAATTCTATTGCTCCCTCCTAGTCTTTCCGGTTATGATCAAGGAGGCGTTAATAATTGTGATGATCATATGATGGCTAACCCTCTTAACACTGCGTATGAGTCATCTGATGATGTTACAGGAGCACCAAGCAGTGGAAATAGAGATGAAAATGGTGAAGAAATCAACTCAAACGGTGAAGAAATCAATCCAAATGGGCTACATCGCATGTGTCGCGGCATGGGGAGCATATCTCCCTCGGGATCGGAGCTGCAGACGCCCAGGCGATCGTCTCCGGGATCCGTGCCAGTCGCCAGCAGCACGCCCGCGCCAGACGGGCCGGACGCGCTAGGCGCTGTCGGGCGCACGGGCGACAACGACCCGCTGCATGATGCGCGGCGTTCCCCGACAGGGCGAGACGCGCCTCCCAGCCCGCGCCAATCTCCTGCTGCCACGCGGCAGTTCGACGGTGGCCCGGACCGCACGCGCTTCGCGGACCAACCGGTTTGCTACAAGCGGCGTGTCCTCACATGTCAGGCGGACGCGGGACCAGCAGCCTGATTCTGACGGGCCCGCGCCATCACGGGCTCATGATGAGCCGAGCGGCTGCCCCGGATCTTCTGCGGCCCCTTCCTCACCATCGCCTCGAGTTGCTGCCACAGAAGATCCCGTTCGCACCGAACCGGCAGCGGCAGGCGGATCCTCCTCGAGCGCTGCTGCTGACTTGGCTCCTGTGGGATCCTCTGCCGCTAAGGATCCTGTTGCAACACCGCAACGCCGCACAAGGCTACAGCAAGGGGTAATTCAACCGAAAAATTATAAAAACATAACCAAATATGGCCTAGTTTGTTCTACAGGTGAACGAGGTGAGCCCCACACAATTGAAGAGGCTCTCGGTGATGAAAAGTGGAAAAAGGCAATGTTTGAAGAATATAAGGCTCTTGAGAGAAACAAAACATGGCACTTGGTTCCTCCACAGCAAGGTAAAAACCTCATTGATTGCAAGTACTGGGTATTCAGAATTAAGAGAAAGTCTGACGGAACCATTGATCGTTATAAGGCTAGACTTGTTGCGAAAGGCTTCAAACAACAGTATGGCATAGACTATGAGGACACCTTTAGTCCAGTTGTAAAAGCTGCTACCATTCGTCTTGTGTTGTCTATTGTTGTTTCCAGAGGATGGAGCCTTCGACAGTTAGATGTACAGAACGTGTTTCTCCATAGTGTTCTGGAAGAGGAAGTGTACATGAAACAACCTCCTGGGTTTGAAAACAAACGTACACCTTCTCATGTGTGCAAGTCAGATAAAGCATTATACGGACTGAAACAAGCTCCAAGGGCATGGTATTCCCGTCTCAGTAAAAAGATGCAGACACTTGGTTTTGTCCCCTCCAAATCTGACACCTCCTTGTTCATTTATAACAAGTTCACACCTCCATGTTTGTCCTTATATATGTTGATGATATTATTGTCACAAGTTCATCTGATGAGGCAATATCAGGACTCTTGAAGGATTTAGGTGCAGAATTTGCTCTCCAGGATCTAGGAGAATTACACTACTTCCTAGGAATTGAGGTGAAGCAGCACAAGGATGGGCTACATCTCTCTCAGGAAAAATATGCAACAGATTTGGTAAGGAAGGTAGGCTTGCAAGGTTGTAAACCCACTCCCACTCCTCTCTCTAGTACAGAAAAATTATCTCTTACAGAGGGAACACTCTTAAGTCCAGAGGACAGTACAAAATACAGAAGTCTTGTAGGTGCACTTCAGTACTTAACATTGACCAGGCCAGACATCTCCTTTGTTGTCAACAAAGTATGTCAGTTCCTACATGCACCCACTACAGTTCACATGACTGCTGCCAAGCGCATTGTCAGATATGTCAAATATACTCTGAATATTGGTCTAAATTTCAGCAAGTCACCTTCTGCTCTTGTCAGTGCTTTTTCTGACTCAGATTGGGCAGGATGTTTGGATGACAAATGCTCAACTGGTGGCTTTGCAGTATTTTTTGGACCCAATATCATATCATGGTGTGCCAGAAAACAAGCTACAGTCTCCAGGTCTAGTACTGAAGCAGAATACAAGGCTTTGGCCAATGCAACGGCAGAAATCATATGGGTATAGTCTATCTTAAAGGAGTTGGCTGTGAAAAGCTCTCAGGCTCCATGCTTATGGTGTGATAACCTTGGTGCCACCTACCTGTCTGCAAATCCAGTGTTTCATGCCAGAACAAAACACATTGAGATAGATTTTCACTTTGTCAGAGAAAGAGTTGCTGAAAAACTCTTGGACATTCGTTTCATCCATTCACGGGATCAAGTGGCAGATGGGTTTACAAAAGCCTTGCCTATAAGGAGTTTCGAAGACTTCAAGCATAATCTCAACTTAATGAAGTTGTGATTAAGGGAGGGTGTCAAACAAGGCGTATACGTACAGGACTCAAGTATTTCGTGGAGATCAACATAGATACGTAGAGAGGTTGTTAGGCCGGCTTGTTATCTCTTTTCTGTTGTAACTAGCTTAGCCTTATCTCTCCTATTCTTCTCCTCCAAGTTGTACTCCCGATTCTCTCTCAACCGTATGTATGCGCTATCAGGGATCCTGCGCCCCTGCCTATAACATGCAACACGTCCCCTCACATCGAGGTAAGACGTTTCCGCAAGTCGCACAAATCCAACTCTTAGTGAGAGATAGATAATACATCAATGAATTTCTTTTATAGAACTGCACAATAACTCCAAGTAGTGCCATTCATGTAACTCGAGATGATACAAGAACGAGCCCTCTCAACAATGCTGTCAGTAACCTGGATAAACATGAGCATTTGTTTCATCACTGAAAGAAATAAGAAAAGGCAAAAAAATCTAAAAAACTTTATGTTAAATTTCAATTCACAATACAAACAGTATGTCTATGCATAACTTAGTCCGTTGGCAATAAAGCATTACAAGCACACAATCAATCAGAAACAACCAAAGAAGACTTATTCACAGTTGCGAAGCATGCTGAAAAGAAAAGGACTAAAATTGCATCACAATGAAACAATAAAGCAGAGAATATGGCGTGTCAGAAATAAGGACAAGTGGTTAATTAGCCTCACCAAGTCTTCTTTGACGACAAAGCCATATTGACGTAAGAAAAGGATTAATCATGTCCCCCTGGGGGCGCGGTAGTCCTTCATGCTCCGATGCTTCTTCGGGCAATAAAGTAGGCATGGCATTCTCTAGACCCCAAATCAACTCCTCGACGATATTATTCACACTGACAGGTTATTTCCTGAAAAAACATAAATGGCGAGAAATACTGTTCACACAAACAGAGGCAACAAGAAAGCTTACACAACTAAGTTACAATAACCAGCTTCCCTTCAATTATTCATTTATATTCAGCCCGTCCAACAAGTAGTTTCTGTTCAGAGCCACAAAACATGGTGAGCATCTTAGACAGGTCTTTACCCACAACCCCGTAAGCAAGGTCAATGGCGGTGGACTTCTCGTCCAACCTTTTGAATCCCTCCAGCTTCACATTTTGAGAAACAAACGCAAAAGGGATTTACAAAAAAAAACTTGTTAAATATCATGCAATGTGTTTAAATCATGACTGTGAAAAGGGTAATTCAGTAGGGAAGCTAGCTAGATCGTACGTAGTATATGCAAACAACCCATTGTGGCATTCTGGGTAATCGCTGGCCAATTTGCCATTTCGCTGGCTCGTGTGGTGGTGGTTGGGGAGTCGATGAGTAATGCCCTCCTTCCCGAAATGGCAATTGAGATGATGAATCTGATTGAACAGTTATAAAGTTTTTCGAAGGTATAAAAAGTTTGTTAAGCATCGCACTTGAGCTTATGTAGATAAATCCACGTAAAACGGCTAAGATCATCTGAGAAACTCACATAATATTTGAAACCACCAGCTGAAGTAATGGTAGGAGTAGGACCCAATACATCTGAATGACAGGTTCAACTGGTTTCTGTATAACATGAGTGGAATAACAAAACTGTAAGCGGACTAATTCAAGTTTGTGGAAAAATCCAAGTTGAAGGCCATGGACCCTCGTGTGTTGCAGGCGCCGTCTCCAAGGGCAAAGGCGTCACTGTCTTGTCTCTCATGTTGTACACACCGGAGTCGAGAAAGGGCCTCTCACAAATCTTCTTATCAGAGCCTGTGTCATCGTCATTTGTCACAAAGTGATGCAATCTCCTCGAATTCCAATAGCAGAGTCTGCGATTGGGAGAGACTTGGGGTAGCCTTCGCTGACGAAGAGCGCGCGCCCCATCAAGTTGTCGACCCTTATCCACCGTGTATGGCTGCCCCTCGGGTCTGCCGCCTTGAACACCTCGAACCGGCCACTCCGCTTCTGGATTCTGTGTTTTTTTTTTATAGAAAAGGAGGAAGACCCCCGGCCTCTGTATCTGGATGATGCATGCAACTATTTATTAATTATTCACACAAGACCTTACAAAGTAATACAACAGTAATACTAAAGCCACCGTCTAGGCAACATCTGTCGCTACTCCTATCTAATTGATGAAGGGATTCTGATAGTCTGGGCCTAATACCAAACAGACATCGCAGCCAAACCTAACATCTATGATCTGAGCCCCCATCCAGAACGTCTGCCGGGTATGGGTCACTCACCGGTCCGGCGTGCTCTCAGAGGCCGCCGCCGCCAACTGCCACCGCTCCATTTTCAGAACTGTACTGATGCATTAACTTTGCTCGGTTCAGCTATCGTCGACGCCACCACGGCGCCCAATGGCACCTCCTCCCTGCGCGCAAACAGCTGAGCACGTCGCGGTCGCCACTGATACACCTCAGCACCATGCTGCCAAGTACCATCAGCCGACACAGCTTGAAGTCTTTGGAAGATCTGTCGTGCGTAGCACCTGCCAACCAGGCATGACAAAGCGTAGCACCTGTCGGTCAGGCATAACTTGACATCTCCACCGAAGCTCCGTGCAAGACGAAGCCGCTCCACCTCCTGCCTCTGACTTCCAGCTGCTCCACAAACGATGCTTCCAAGAGAGAAACGACGCCGCAGTGCCGCCATCGTCCAATCTGGAACACCAGATCCTAGGGTTTCACCCGGAGCAGCACGAGTGGGTCGACAATAGTTACATGACGATGCCTTCATCAAGGTAACGGCGTAGACCGCCGCCATCGCCTGCCATCGACTCGGTTTTCACCGGCAACCATGTCTCCCCAACTCGCAGCCGGGACTAGATGATGGATCTCGAAATCCGATCACCAAGCCTCTGGCCGGCCACCTCCGATAAAGAAGATGACCACCACCACTGGCTACACCAGCCAGAACAGATCTGCCAGAGGTGCCGCCAAGCAGTCCACCAGGCCCTCGACACCTTCGCCGATCTAAGGCCAGATGACATACCGCCAAAGACCGCATCGCGCCACCGCCCGATCCAGGCCAGACACCGCAAGGAGCCGCCCGTGGCCCGAGGCCAGGCCGACCGCCGCCGCCGTCGAAGTCATCGCCGTCGCTTCTAGATCGGCCGCACCTCCACGCATATTGGGGCCCCGCCACCCCTGAGACGCGGGAGGGAGGAAGGGCCCCCGCCACCGCCGTCGGCCTCCGGGCGCAAGCCGGCGGCGTCCTCCGGCGGCGGCGTGAGGAAGGGAGGAAGATGAGCTAGGCCCCGACGGCGGCTAGGGTTGGGGAGCCACCCGAGTCGCCCGAGCGGGGGGCGACGCGGGGGTTGAACTGATTTGCGCAAAAAACACCCTGGATTTTGTGTCTGTCGACGGTAAATTGATCATTCGTTTCACCATTAGCAGTTGGTCACCGGAAGCAACGAGGTAGTAGTTCTTCTTTATGTTCACATCCCCGTGGTCGTCTGTTTGGTTACTCTGTATGGGGCGGAGGTCCATGCCCTCGTTGGCATCTAGGACAAGGAGATCCTCTCCTGTGGTAAGTATGTACTTCCTCCGTCTCAGTTTACAAGTCCTACGCGTATATCTAGGTTGCCAATTTTATTATCATAATGTAAACTATATAACACAAAAATTATGCCGTTTGAAAATAGAACATCTAAAGTTTATATTGATATATTTTTTGTAATATATGACTTGTATTAGGTTGGTTAAATTGATGACCTAAGAATACGCGCACGCCCTATAAACTGAAAGAGAGGGAGTAGAGCTTACCTTCGAAGAGGGAAATGTCAGCCATGACCACGTATGCGCTCGGCCACCACTGCGTAGTCGAGCTTGTCGTGCTGGTTCCTTGAGGCGCGAGAGTAGAGATGATGAAGTCGTAAACGTACCCAGAGTCGTTGTGGATCTTGGACTTTATATGAGAACAATAATGCTACACTTACGGGCACAACGTACGGACGAAGCACTACACGCTGATGTGGAAGCGAGGGTGCCTGGTACATGTCATCCCCATCCCTTTCTCTCACAGACAACATCCAACGTCACGACCGCGCCGGAGGAGACGATTAGAGCATCTCTAGTAGACCCCTTCAATCACTTAACTGAAAACGCGTTTTTCAATTCACGGAAAACACATTTTAAGGGTCGATTTGAGCTGCGGCCGAACAAACCCCTCAAACATAAACTGTAAAGCCCAATATTCGCTTATATTTTTTTCCCACGCCTTCTTCTTCCTCTTGCCCGTGTCCACGGTCAGCGAGCCCGCGACGGCCAGCGTGACGGGCGCGACACTGGCGAGCGTGGCCAGCAAGAAGAGGCCGGAGAGGCCCAGCAGCGCGGCGCCGAGCGGGACAAGGATGGGATGGGCGGTGGCCAGGACGGGCGGGGCGCCGGCGGCCCGGATGAGCAGGGCGGCGGCCGGGAGCGAGCCATGAAGGTTTCGATGGCAGTTGGACTCAACGGTCTTTCGCATATACAGGACACCCTCGGGTTGGCTCCGTAATCTTTATTTTCACAGGTTTGGTGAAGATGTTTTCCGCGCTCCTGAAAATATATTATGGTCTGAGTCGTTTACAGGTTCTATTTGGATGGATTTTTCCATCTAAAACTATAAACCAACAATTATTTTAAAGTTTTGTGTGTTTTAAGGAGTCTGCTCTTAGCTCTTTAGACCGAAAAAGTGTGGCAAACTTAGAGCATCTCCAACAGGCGCTAAACTAGCGCCGTGCCGTAAAAGTGGGCGTTTTAGCGCGCGCGCAACGCGGCGGGTTGCTCCAGCGGGCGCGCAAAAACAGCGCGCGCGCTAAAACGAGTTGGGCGCGCGGTCCGATACGGTATCCCGCGCGGTGTATTTGGGGCGCCCGCTTTCGCGCGTGGCACACTACAGCGCTCGCGCCGCACTCTCTCCTCTCCCACTTCCACCCCCATCCGGCCGCGCCGCCGCCGCCGCCCGCGCCCCCGGCGACCGTTCCGGCGCTTCCCCCGCCTATCCCCGCGCCGCCGCGCTTCCGCCCCCCTCCTAGTCCCGCCGGCCCTCACGCGCGCCCGTCGTCCGAGGAACAGCGCCCGAGCGCTCGCTGCCACGCCGCGCCCACAAGGTGTTCGGCAAAACGCCTACAAGGTATGTATTGCTCAAACTTCATGAATTTGGTGCATGTTTTTAATTGTAGTTTTTATAGTATAGTATTGAACATTGTAGATGAGTTAGTCGTATGATTCTTCCGAAGAAGAATTTGATATGGAAGAGGAGGAGGATCTTGCAATGATCCTAGCTATGCATATCAATAAAAAACCGAAGCACGGTGGTTCGGTTATGGGTCGGTAGAAAATTTGGAGAGATAGGATTGATGCCCATAACATATTGATGAGGCACTATTTTGTGGAGAATCCCACATACCCAGAGTCGTATTTTCGTCGCCGGTTTAGGATGAGCACCGACTTGTTCAGGCGCATTGCAGAAAAACTAGCGATCCATGACCGTTTTTTCAGAAAAGGAGGAATGCCGCCGGACAGCTCGGGCATAGCACCTTTCAGAAGGTGACAGCCGCTTTGCGTATGTTGGCATACGGTATCCCGCCTGATCTAGTTGATGATCACTTGGCTATGGGTGAGAGCCAAGCCATCATGTGTGTCAAGCGCTTTGCAGTGGTAATTGTGCAAGTGTTTGGCGAGGAGTATTTGAGATCACCCAATGCTGAAGACGTCGCAAGGCTATTGGCGATGGACAAAGCTCGCGGCTTTCCTGGCATGCTTGGCTCAATAGATTGCATGCATTGGAGTTGGAAGAATTGTCCAAAGGCATGGCATGGGCAATTCCACGGCCAAAAAAAGGGTTCCACTATAATCCTTGAAGCGGTGGCCGACCAGGAGACTTGGATTTGGCATGCATTCTTTGGAATGCCTGGATCTCTGAATGACATCAATGTTGTCAACCGGTCACCACTGATGAATAAGATTGCAAATGGTGAGTTGTCACCGGTGCAGTTTGTAGCAAATGGTCGTACGTACAACCACGGCTATTATCTAGCGGATGGCATCTATCCAAAGTGGCAAACCTTCGTGAAGTCGTTGAAAAAGCCGGAAGGTAAGAAAAATCTTGATTTCCACAATGCTCAGGCGGCGGCTAGAAAAGATGTGGAGAGAGCATTTGGGATTTTGCAAGCCCAATTTGCTATTGTGAGAGGACCGGCTGATTTTGGGATCAAAAAATGCTTTGGTACATCATGCACGATTGTGTGATCATGCACAACATGATCATCGAGAATGAACGTGGCCAAGATTTAGACTACTCACAGTATGAGCTCTTGGGACATCCCGTGCGAGTGCGGCGGAGGGCTGAAAGGGTAGCCCGTTTTGTTGCCTCCTATCATGCCATTCGGCGTCCCGCAACGCACAATGAACTTCAGAAGGATCTGATTGAAGAGTGGTGGGCATGGCATGGACGACAAAGAGCATGATTTCTGCATTCGAAATTGTATTGTTCATGAACTATTTGTTGTATTTATTACAATATTCGTTGTACTGAACGATAAACTATTTGTTTGGGTTGTAATGATAACGATATTGAATTATTTATTGTTGATATATTTTATTTGTTTCATTTTTGCTTCTATTTGAAATGTATATGTGGTTTGTGCGTGCCGCGCGCGCTGTATTTTTGCGCGCTGCTGGAGCGGCGCACGCGCGCTGCATTATAGCGCGGCTGTTGGAGCCAGCGCTGGCGGCCGCGCTAAACCAGCCGAAGCGCGCGGCATACTCGTTTCTAGCGCGCGGTGCGAAGCACGGCCCGTTGGAGATGCTCTTACAACGGTCAATTTGCCCGCTGTTTGAGCTTGGCCTCATTGGATTCGGCGACCAGTCTTGATTACCCATGGCGACTCTCCAAGCTCCCAAGACGTCACACTATAATCACTAGCTCGATTCCCCATGCGTGGGAACGTGATCTCCTCCTCTCCGGCAGTACTTAAACACGCCGCAAGCGGTCACCAGCATCCCGTCGCCTCGCCCCTTCGAGTCCATCTGAGCTATGGCTGCCATCAAGATCAAGCTCGCCGTGGACAGGTCGCGGAATCGCGTGGTGTTCGCCGACGCCGGTTCCGACTTTGTCGACGTTCTCCTCTCCTTCCTCACGCTGCCGCTGTCCGCCCTCCAGTCCCGCGCACAAGGCGAGCCATCGCCGGGGTGCCTCTCCAACCTCTGCGACAGCGTGGACCGCCTCAGGAACAGTGGTCTGCTAAAGGTCGAGGCCTGCCATGGCATGCTTCTCACGCCTGCTCACAACGATGAGTTCCAGTATGCATACATATCTAGTATGATCTACGTGTCATTTCAGTTATTCTTCATGATTAGCTTGACTAATTAAGTTAAATCTCATTGTCAGGGACTGTAAGTCAGCTAGCAAGTACTGCGACAAAGCTCCTAACGGGTCTTGCAAGTGTTGGCTAGTTATGGCCAGAGTGTTGCATGTCTACGACTACGGGCAAGTGGTCAGAAAAGAGACGTTTGTACGTGGCACAGGACGGTTTGTGATCAGTGATGACATGACAGTCAAGCCAGCATCTACCGGAGTCATACAGTCGTTGCCTCAGGCGTTCGGTTCTAATGGAATCGCCCATGGCTTTGAGGAGCTCGAAGTGACCGTCAGCTGGCACAGTGTAAGACGATTGATTTAATCAGTAGAGTACTAGTATATACAAATCAGAGTAGAAGCCCCTCTCTTTTTTTCTAATATCTGGGCTTAATTACGATTTAGGTTTCATCCATGCTGAAGGCCTGCCTTTCATCAGATACTGTGCTCGGTGATGCATTCCTAACAAATGAACCTGATGGCAAGGCTTCTCATGCTACTGCAAAACCGAGCATCAACCGGAAAAATCCACCGTCCGATCAAGATTCCGCAGGTTCTTTCCCAGAAAGCAAGATCAAGATTTTGACACCTATAAAAAGAAGGTCATGTATGCTGAATGCAACCGTGAGTTCGTGGACCTGCTCATGGGTTTCTTGACTTACCCTGTGAGCTGCGTGATCAAGAACACAGGAGCTGGCACAGTGCTGGGTGCTTCACAGGTGGCCTCCCTGGTGTGATGTTACTGGATCCAAGCATTATGCCGTTTGACATTTTGAGCAACATCTTGTCCGATCGGTGCCGACCGCTTGATTGTCGGTGTCGAAAGGACACGATGCCAGAGCTAGCACGCTACTGCTTCCACCCTGAGATTGTCGAGGACCGAAAGTACGTCGTAGGTGATGATCTGCTTATACATCAGGCAACTGCCATGTCTGTGATGAAGTATTGGTCTGGGAGGAACAAGGCTATGGTACTGGAGAGTGGAGACGGACATTACCCTAGGGAAGCAGGAGGTAATCTAGCTTGTAAATTAGCACATATATTCCCTCAGTTCCATATTATTTGTCGCTCAAACGGATGTATCTAACACTGAAATGGAACGGAGGGAGTGACTAATAATGGGTAAATTAAGTTTGTTTGGGGGTTTTGCCAATGATTTCCGTTATTCTTGCAGGCTGTTGCACTGCTGCGAGCCGTGCTAGCTTCGAAGAATGCACTGACCGAAGTGTTCATCGATAGGCTGGAGGCACAGTCGTCCACCATGCAGAATATGCAAATCTTTGCCAGGGTCCCCGGGGGGCAGATCATAACCGTGGAGGTTGCGAGATCCGACACCATTGCGACTGTCAAGGGCAGGATCAAGGATAAGGCATCTATTCCTGAGGGGTTTCGTCATGAATTGGTCTACGGTAGCAGATATCTTAAAGACTCGCGCACAGTTGCCGATTACAATCTTGGTAGAGGATGTACCATCACCAACGAATTTTTCAACAAGTGATAGATCACAGCCAACTTGAGCACTACAACCGGTAGTGACGAAGCTTGCACTAGTAGAAAAAGGGGCTTTGGTCTAGGCCGGGTCAGCCCAGTCCAGAACCGGGACCCGTGGGGGCATTGGTCCCGGTTCGTGAGCCCAGGAGGCCGGCCGGGCCACGTGGGCCATTGGTCCCGGTTCGTTTGGACTTTTGGTCCCGGTTGGTGCGACGAACCGGGACCAATGGGCCTGGCTCCTGGTCCACCACCATTGGTCCCGGTTGGTGGCTTGAACCGGGACAACAGGCTGCCCTTTAGTCCCGGTTTGTGCCACGAACCGGGACCATTGAGGTGCCTATATATACCCCTCGCCCGCGAGCAGAGCACTACACTGCTCTGTTTTTCTCTGGCCAGGGAGGGGAGGGCTTTGTGGTGCTCTAGCTCACCTCCTATGCACATGAGGTGTTCGATGAAATGCCCGAGCCACACTAGTTAAGCTTTCTCCTCTCGAAGCACGACCTCCGAACTCTATTTTTCCCAAGGTTTGTCTAGGTTTATATTAGCGGCCCGTCACGCCCCGTCCCCGTCTTCACTGTCATCGATCGCCCGTGCCGATCTCGTTGCCGGCACCACCGTGGTGAGCCTCTTGTTCTTATCTTCTTTCTGAAAGAAAAAAATTCTTGCTTTAGAGATATATACTTGTCTAATTTTCTTACTATTTTATTGCTTGTTATTATATAGTGCGATGGTTTTGGTATCCGCCCCTGTTGGCCCTCGTCCTGTCTATGATTCGGATGTGGTATATATTATCTTTATAACTATTGTTTCATTTATTGTTTATGAAAATTATGCCAACCAACGTGACATATATTTTATTTATTTAGGAGGTATGTGAACCGGAAATTCCAACCGACCCTATTGTCAAGACACTAGTACAAAACAGGGCTTTCGTCACAGGGCAATATTCACATTAGTCCCGGTTCAGTCACGAACCGGGACTAATGTGAGCATTGGTCCCGGTTCGTGCGGCTAAGGCATTAGTTCCGGTTCACTTGGGCCCTTTAGTCCCGGTTGGTGCCACGAACCGGGACTAAAGGGTGCGATGCCCATTAGTACCGGTTAGTGGCACCAACCGGTACTAATGGGCTTTGAGGCATTAGTACCGGTTCATGGCACGAACCGGTACTAAAGGGCCCATTTTCAAACTCTACCCCTCCTGGACCGCCTTTTCAGTTTTAGAAAAAACAAAAGAAAATGATGGAAATGTCAAAAAAATAAAATAAAATAAGTTTCCCATGTGATATGTGGTCTAGTTGTTGGGAAAATTAACAAATATGAATTTTGACTTTATTTGCCAAATCTCTCTGGAATTTCTTAAAATGGGCATAACTTTTGCATACGAACTGGGATGAACAAGTTTTTTATATGAAAAATCATCTACTCGAAAAGTTGCATCCGAATTTCAAAATCATCAAAAACCTCAAAATCCTCAAAAACCTAACAGAAAAAAAAGATACGGGGCTTTTAAGATCTGGAGAGGCAAAAAAATTCAAAAAATTTCAAATTGTGGTCAAACTGTGGTCAAACAATGGTCAAACTAATTACTCTAGAATATTAGTGTTACTAAATAATTATTTCAGTTTTTTTGAATTTTGGTCAAATCTGGTCAAACTGTGGTCAAACAGTGGTCAAACTAATTATTCCAGAAATATTAGTGTTACTAAATAATTATTGTTTTTTAAAACAATAGTTTCAAACTCAAACAGTGAAATGTGTCACTTCATGCTCAAGCTAAATTCCTGAGGGTTAATAGAATTGACATCTTACTATTGTCAGGAAAACAACAAGTGCAGACTTGGAAACGAGGGAGAATAGAACCCGGAAGTTAAGCGTGCTCAGGCTGGAGTAGTGAGAGGATGGGTGACCGTCCGGGAAGTTAGATGATTTGGAATGATGAGGGGTGATTAGAGATTAGAGGATAAATTGAGCAGTGATGAGGGGTGGTGATTGGAGATTAGAGGTTAAAATAATTCAGAAATTTGAAAATCAAAAAAAAATAAAAAAATTTGCAAAAAAAATTTTCAAAAAAATATCATAAAATTAGGGGTGGTGATTGGAGACTAATGGTGGAGCTCCAGGCTGCGTCCATGTGGACGGCCTTTAGTCCCGGTTCGTGTAAGAACCGGGACTAAAGGGGGGAGGCATTAGTAACGACCCTTTAGTCCCGGTTCAAAAACCGGGACTAAAGGCCCTTACCAACCGGGACAAAAGCCCCCTTTTCTACTAGTGAGAGGTTAAATTTAGTTGAAGAAGAAAACCATTTCTTAAAGGAAAAAAAATTGAGGAGGAGAAGATGATATTGGAGTTGCATGTTGCGGATGTCGTCGATGATCACAAGATCAAGATGGATGCAATGCGCTTGAAGATTAGAAAGATTAGAAAATATGCCATTCATACCGAGGCTTGGTATCATTATGCCGTTGGATCAATTGTTACCTTGGTTGCGATTATGATCGCATTTGTTTTCGCATTGAAATGTTTTACATAGTTTCAATGTATGGTTTAATTAATTTAGATGCTCTGGAGAGCTTTATGTTGTTAGATGAGAACTATGTATGTACGGTTTTAATGTGATGATGAACTTCTATTAATTTGGTCACTTAATTATCTATTCATGATGTTCTGTAATGGTTTTTGACACACATAATTATATATAATGCACGCAGATAAACCGGCAATGGATGTACGGTGACAGACACACCTCCGAGTACATTAAGGGCGTGCATGATTTTCTCGAAGTGGCTGAGGCAAACAAGCAGAATGGTTTTATGTGTTGTCCATGCACTATATGTGGGAATACGAAGTCTTACTCTGACCGGAAAATCCTTCACACCCATCTGCTTTACAAGGGTTTCATGCCACACTATAATGTTTGGACGAGGCACGGAGAAATAGGGGGTTATGATGGAAGACGGCGAAGAAGAAGAGTACGATGACAACTATGTGCCCCCTGAATACGGTGATGCTACTGAACATCAAGAGGAACCAGACGATGTGCACGATGATGCTGCAACGGGCGAAGCTGCTGAAGATCAAGAGGAACCAGACGATGTGCCCGATGATGATGATCTCCGCCGGGTCATTGTCGATGCAAGGACGCAATGCGAAAGTCAAAAGAAGAAGCTGAAGTTCGATCGCATGTTACAGGATCACAAAAAAGGGTTGTACCCCAATTGCGAAGATGGCAACACAAAGCTCGGTACCGTACTGGAATTGCTGCAGTGGAAGGCAGAGAATGCTGTGTTTGACAAAGGATTTCAGAAGCTACTGAAAATATTGAAGAAGAAGCTTCCAAAGGATAACGAATTGCCCGACAGTACATACGCAGCAAAGAAGGTCGTATGCCCTCTAGGATTGGAAGTGCAGAAGATACATGCATGCCCTAATGACTGCATCCTCTACCGTGGTGCGTGCAAGGATCTGAACGCATGCCCGGTATGCAGTGCATTACGGTATAAGATCAGACGAGGAAAAGATAAGATAAGGAAGCGAATACATCATACGATGAGCCAAAGCGAATACATCATACGATGAGCCAAAGCGGCACATAGTTCTTTCAGGAAAAAGGGACATTGTGGGAGTGGAGGGCAAGACAGACATGTCTGAAGATTATGAAAAGTTTCATGAAATTCCTCCCTTCAAAGTCAAGGCTGACCCAAGCATCCTGATAAACGATGAAGATTATCCATGGTTACGGCGCAATAAGCAAATGACACAAGCGAAGAAAAAGTGAAGACTTTCTCCCGCAACTATTATGATGATACCATGCCAACTTTGTAACAGACGAGTATGATACCATTGTCCGTTTTGTACATGCACATGCTATGTGTGTGAAATTTTGATACCATGCCAACTTTCAACTTTTTCAGAGTTCATTTGAAATGCTTTAATGTCTTATGGTTCGGCCCTCGTAATACCATTAATCCCGGTTCGCTCCTTGTCAACTATGTTCTCACCAAGAACACTCAAGAGGGCAGCCACGTGGGCCATTGGTCCCGGTTCGTCTGGACCTTTTGGTCCCGGTTCCACGCACGAACCGGGACCAATGCGTCTCGCCCCTGGCCCATGATCATTAGTCCCGGTTTGTGCCACAAACCGGGACTAAAGGGTTGGTCCTCGTGGGATCAGAGTTTAGTCCCACCTCGCCAACCAAAGGGCGCTCACACCGGTTTATAAGCCCCTCCCACTCTGCCTTGTTGAGCTCCTCTCAAAGTGAAAATAGATGCCCTTATACAGGGAATTTGACCTAAATTCATACTGAATTTCTCTGAAATTCATAGAAATTTATTATGAATTTAGGTTGAATTCTCTCTATAGGCGCATCTATGCTCATTTTTTAGTAAAGTTAATCACAAACTTGTGATTCACACAAATTTCAAAGAATTCAAATTTTAACTATTCAAATTTGAAAACTAATGGCACTAACAGAAAGTTTATATTTTTTCTAAAACTAATGGTACTAACAGAAAGTTTATAATTTTGGTGACCTCAAAGCAAAAAGAATTAAAAAATAAAGCAAAAAACAAAACAAAAAAACTGAAAAAAAAAATATTTTTATAGTAAAGTTAATCACAAACTTGTGATTCACACAAATTTCAAAGAATTCAAATTTGAAAACTAATGGCAATAACAGAAAGTTCATAATTTTTGTAAAACTAATGGCACTAACAGAAAATTTATAATATTTCTTACCTAAAAGCAAAAAGAATTTAAAAATAAAGCAAAAAACAAAAGAAAATAAATAATGCGAAAAACAAAACAAAAAAATGAAAAAAAACTATTTTTAGAGTAAAGTTAATCACAAACTTGTGATTCACACAAATTTCAAAGAATTCAAATTTTAACTATTCAAATTTGAAAACTAATGGCACTAACAGAAAGTTTATAATGTTTCTGACCTAAAAGCAAAAAGAATTAAAAAAATAAAGAAAAAACAAAAGAAAATAAACAATGCAAAAAACAAAACAAAAAAACTGGAAAAAAATTAAAAAACTGCCACCTATTGGGCCACCACGGCCTGAATACGACTAGAAACCCAACCTGGGCCAGGATTCAGGCCCGCGGAAGGCCCAATAGGCCCACAGATAGCATAGTGTGACATTAGGCCCGTAAGCCTACATTTGAGAGGAGCTCGAGAGGGCAGCCGTAGTGGGGCTTATAAACCACTCCGAGCCCCTCTCAACTAGTGAGGTGGGACTAAACTTTTGGCCGCGGGCAGCGCAAGGCCTTTGGTCCCGGTTGGTGGCACCAACCGGGACTAAAGGTGGGCATTGGTCCCGGTTCGTGGCACCAACCGGTACCAATGCCCTCCTTTAGTCCCGGTTGGTGCCACCAACCGGGACCAAAGGCCGCCGCTTCCCGCCCTTTGGGCTGCCGAAAACTGACCTTTGGTCCCGGTTGGTGGCACCAACCGGGACTAAAGGAGGGCATTGGTCTCGGTTAGTGCCAAGAACCGGGACTAATGCTCTGGCTATATATACAGCACTTGTCAAAAATTTCATTCAGTTCCTCATTCTCCCCGCCGCCGACGCCGCCCTCTGCCCCGGCGCCCTGCTCCTCGTCGTCGTCGCCCGCGCCCGTCGTCGCCTCCCCCGTCGCCGCCCGCGCCCCGCGCCGTCCCTAGGCCGTCGCCGCCGCCACTCCGCGTCGTCACCGTCACCTCCCCGCGCCGCCACGAGCCCGTCGTCCCCGTCACCGCGTGTCGTCCCGAGCCCGCCGTCCTCGTCACCGGACTCCAGCCATCGCTGCCCCCCTCGAAGTGAGCCCCCCCCCCCCCCGCCCCTGTAGCGACCAGACATCAAATGGCCTGTGCTGCTGTGCACCAGTGTCATCCCTGGATCAGTAATGCTGACACGCACAGTACAAATGGAGGATTTATAACAGAGTAGCAATCACACACTTATTACATCGAATATCTCCGAAGAGATTAAGTATAATAAACATGGCTTAAGGCCATCTAATAACGATAACAGCGGAAGACTTGGAAGATAAATGAGTCCATCAACTCCAGCGGCATCACTGAGTATAAGACCACGACCTAAGGCACCTTACTCGTCGTCTGAAAAGTCTGCAACATGAAACGTTGCAGCCCGAAAACGGGTCAGCACATAGAATATGCTGGCAATGTAACACATAGAGAGCAATGAACAAAGATATGTATATATGGCTGGTGGAAAGGCTCTATGGTTACAGTTTTTGCGAAAAGCCAATTTTATCCTACTGCAAAGGAATAAATTTTATTTAACTATCATGGTGGGTGAAACATTGAGAAGGTACCTCCAACTCAATCCCAATTAAGCAACATCATTAACCCAACAAAATTAATTATAAGTATCACGGTGATGAGATTCAAATGATAATCCAGGTACTAGATACTCAAGTTGTCCATAACCGGGGACACGGCTAATCATGATCAGTTTGTACACTCTGCGGAGGTTTGTGCACTTTTCCCCACAAGACCCGATCGCCTCCGCTTGATTCTCGCACTGCATGATGTTTGAGAAACGGATGACCGAGACACAGTCTTTCAGAAACAGTCACTCTCTACTCTGGATGGACCGGTACACCTACTTTCCCCTACATCTGCTAGTCCACCTCTTCAAGAGATCCTGTAACCTACTCAGCTATGCTAGAGCCCATAATAGCTTGTGGCTACACACGGAAGTTTCTAGCATGAATAATCTTATGATCCCTTTGAGCCTGGATGGCGGACCTTATACATACAGACAACACTGGGTTCTCCAGGTGCCTCAATCCACCCAGATATGAGTTTTAGTTGCCACCTTAAGTTGAACCATTAATTAACATCTCACATCTGTCATGGATATCACTCAAACCCAATCCACGTCTACGAGCATAGCATGGCAATAATAAAAGGAACGTAGAAGTAACTCCCAAGGGTTGATAATGAAAAACAGGTAATAGGTACTACCTCAACTACTTCCCAATGCTCACAGTTTAATTAGATCCTAATCATGCAAGTGTTTGAGGAAAAAAATCTAATGCAATAAAAACTGGGTATGAACGGGGTATGATCAAAGTGTTACTTGCCTTGCTGATGATCCGCAAAACCTAGCGAGTCGAAGTAACAAGCGGCACACTCCGGGTACTCTATGGCAAACAAACAAGCATACAATCAGTACTCATCTAATGCACAGGTAAAACTCGAATGAAAGATCCAACCAGAAAGTTCAACTTAAGAACTCCGGTTTGCAAAAAGAATCAACTCGAAAGAAGCAACGAAAGTCAAACGGCGAAAGAAAGAAACTTCGTTTGCTGGATCTAGGTCAAATTTTACTGTAGCAAAAACTTGTTTGAGTAGGTTAAACGGAAAGAGAAATTTCGAGATGAAACTCTAGGCGCTTGAATCGCCTGATTCCGATAAACGAGCGAGAAGTTAAACAGATTCGAAAATTCGATCAGAAATCGAATCTGAGAAAATAACGAGAAAATCCGACGAAAAGAAAAAAACGGTTAAATAACGGACGAACGGTTAAATAACGGATGTTCGTTAACAGAGAAAAACCGACGAACGCGTTCGTTAAAACGAATGGTTCGGTGAACGCTCACGAAATAAGAAAACCGAACAAAAAACCGATCTAGGGTTTTTTCTAAAACAAAAGGTTTTTTTTTACAGAAAACCGGTCAACAGCAAAACGGCCGGCGGCAGTACCTCGACGGCGGGCTCGGCGAGGGGCTCCGGCGGGCGGGGCTCGGCGCGAGGGGCGGCGGGGCTCGGGGGGGCTCGAGGGGCGGCGGCTCCGGCTCCCGGCGGCGGCGGCGGTCGAGGCAACCGGCGGCGGCGGCGGCGATGCGGGCGGCGGCGGCTCGGGTGAGGAGAGAAGAGAGGGGGGGGTATATAAGGAGGGGGGCGGCGGCGACTTGGGGAAGGGGTCGGCCGGCGGTGGCGTGCGGCGGCCGGACTCGGGCGGCGCGGTCCCGTGCGGGAGGAGGAGAGGCTGCGGGCGGGCCGTCGGCTGGGCCTTTGGCCCAGTCGGCGCGGGCGCGTGTTTTTTTTTTAAAGTTCCGCGGAAAATATTGTGTAGAAAAATAAATAAAAATCAGAAAAATATGAAATAAATTTTTCCCCGTCTAGTTAGAAAATCTAGAATAGGGTGAACATTTTTAAAATCAAAAATAAATATTTTGAAAACATGTATATTTTTAAATGCAATAAAATTGCAAATAAAATCCAAATAAATTCCAAATAATGATTTTAACATTTTTCCTCCAGTATTTCAATGTTTTTGGAGAAGTCATATTTTCTCCTCTCGTTTATTTAAAATGAAATATTTTTCCGGAGAGAAAAATAATTAAAACCAAAAATCCTCGTTTGAAAAATCAAATTAGAAAATACGAGAAAATCCCCAACTCTCTCCGAGGGTCCTTGAGTTGCTTAGGATTTATCGAGGATTTGTCAAAATGCAATAAAACATGATATGCAATGATGATCTATGTATAACATTCCAAATTGAAAATTTGGGATGTTACAAACCTACCCCCCTTAAGATGAATCTCGCCCTCGAGATTCGGGTGGGCTAGAAAACAGGTGGGAGTGGTTTTTCCGTAGATCTTCCTCTCGCTCCCAGGTGGCCTCATCTTCTGTGTGGTGACTCCACTGGACTTTGCAAAACTTGATAACCTTGCTGCGGGTAACTCGGCTGGCATACTCGAGAATCTTAACTGGCTTCTCCTCATAGGTCAAATCACTTTCCAACTGAATCGCTTCCAGTGGCACAGTATCTCTCAGCCATCTCTGCGTGGCACTTCTTCAACTGCGAAACATGAAATACATCATGTACTCCAGACAATCCTTCGGGCAATTCCAGCTTATAGGCAACTTCTCCCATACGTTCCAACACTCTGTATGGTCCGATAAAACGGGGCGCTAACTTTCCCTTAACTCCAAAGCGCTTCACTCCTCGAAGGGGTGATACTCGAAGATACACTCTGTCTCCGATTTCGTGAACTGTCTCCTTTCGTTTAGAATCAGCATAACTCTTCTGCCTGGACTGGGCTACCTTGAGCCTATCGCGAATCAACCTTACTTTCTGTTCAGACTCCTTAATCAAATCTGGTCCAAACAACTGACGGTCTCCAACTTCGTCCCATAACAACGGTGTTCTACACCTCCTTCCGTACAAAGCTTCGAAAGGGGCCATCTTCAAACTGGTCTGATAACTGTTGTTATACGAAAACTCCGCATATGGCAAATTGTCGTCCCAACTAGATCCATAATCTAGCGCACATGCTCTCAACATGTCCTCCAAAATCTGGTTGACTCTCTCGGTCTGTCCATCTGTCTGTGGGTGAAATGCTGTACTAAATTCCAGCCTGGTTCCCAACGTTTCATGTAACTGCTTCCAAAACTTCGAGGTAAATTGGGTTCCTCTGTCTGATACAACGGTCCTCGGAACTCCATGCAAACATACGATCCTGGTCATGTATATCTTTGCCAACTTAGCACTGGTGTAAGTGGTCTTCACTGGAATGAAATGAGCCACTTTCGTCAAACGGTCGACTACAACCCATATTGAGTCATAGCCTGAACGAGTCCTGGGTAATCCTGTGATAAAATCCATGCCTATTTTATCCCACTTCCATTCGGGTATCGGCAATGGCTGTAGCAATCCTGCTGGCTTCTGATGCTCTGCCTTCACTCTCTGACATAGATCACAAACTGCTACATACTCCGCAATATCCTTCTTCATTCCGGTCCACCAGAAAATATTCTTCAAATCCAAATACATCTTGGTATTCCCTGGGTGAATCGAGTACGGTGAATCATGGGCTTTCTTGCAAAATCAACTTCCTGATCTCCGGATCATTTGGTACATATACGCGGTCCTCGAACCTTAAGGTATCGTGTTCATCCTCACGAAATCCCTTGGCTTTTCCTTTGCTCATCTTCTCCTTTATCTCTTCAATCTCCTTGTCTGTCTTCTGAGCTTCTCTGATCCTTTCCATCAAGGTACACTGAATCTCCAATGTCGCTAAATAGCCTCTAGGGACTATCTCCAAACATAGCTCATGTAGGTCCTCGGCTAACTCCTGAGGTAACTCTCCTGTCATGAGGGTGTTGACATGACTCTTGCGGCTCAACGCGTCTGCTACTACGTTAGCCTTTCCAGGGTGATAATGCAATCTCATATCATAGTCTTTGATGAGCTCCAACCATCTCCTCTGTCTGAGGTTTAACTCCTTCTGCGTGAAAATGTACTTCAAACTCTTGTGATCCGTGTACACCTCACAATGGTTTCCGATGAGAAAATGTCTCCATGTCTTCAATGCATGCACCACGGCTGCTAATTCCAAATCGTGCGTAGCATAATTCTTCTCATGGGGTTTAAGTTGTCATGAAGCATACGAAACAACTCTTCCTTCCTGCATAAGCACTGCTACAAGTCCTCGACGAGAAGCGTCGCAATAAACTTCATAGTCCTTGCGTTGATCTGGCAGAATCAACACTGGTGAGGTAACCAATCGTTTCATCAACTCTTGGAAACTAGCTTCACATTCCTCAGTCCAATTAAATTTGGTGTCCTTCTTCAATAGCTCAGTCATGGGCTTAGCAATCCTTGAGAAATTCTCGATAAATCTCCGGTAGTATCCTGCAAGTCCAAGAAAACTCCGGATTTCACCAACTGTCGTGGGCGATTCCCAACTTGTCACTGTGTCAACCTTGGCAGGGTCTACTGCTATTCCTTCTCCAGAAATAACATGTCCAAGGAATCCAACTTCCTTCAACCAAAACTCACATTTGCTGAACTTGGCATATAACTGATGTTCTCTGAGCTTCTCAAGTACCAATCGCAAATGCTCCTCATGCTCTTCTTCATCCTTGGAAAAGATTAAAATATCATCAATGAACACCACGACGAACTTATCCAAAAACTCCATAAACACTTTGTTCATCAGGTTCATGAAATAGGCAGGTGCGTTAGTCAGTCCAAATGACATAACGGTATACTCATACAATCCATATCTGGTGGTAAATGCCGTCTTGGGTATATCCTGCTCTCGAATCTTTAACTGATGGTATCCCGATCGTAGATCGATGTTGGAAAATACTTTAGCTCCTTGCAAGCGGTCAAACAAATCATTGATCATCGGCAGTGGGTACTTGTTTTTGATGGTCACTTCATTCAATCCTCGGTAATCAACAACCATCCTTAGTGATCCATCTTTCTTCTCTACTAGAAGTACTGGTGATCCCCAAGGTGACGAACTTGGGCGAATATAGCCTTTATCCAGTAACTCCTTGATCTGCTTCTTAATTTCCTCCAAATCCTTTGCGGGCATCCTGTACGGTCTCTTAGATATTGGCCCTGTGCCTGGCAAAAGTTCAATCAAAAACTCAATGTCTCTATCTGGTGGCATGCCTGGCAACTCTTCTGGAAATACATCCGGATAGTCCTTCACCACTGGTACTTCCTCCTGTACAACTCCTGATAAGGAATTCACTTGAGTCCTCTTCGGCATATGCCTGGATACATACTTGATCCTTTTTCCTTCCGGGGTGGTAAGCAAAATAGTCTTGCTGGCACAATCGATGTTTCCTCCATACAACGATAGCCAATCCATTCCCAAAATCACATCCAAACCTTGTGATTCCAAAACAATGAGGTCTGAGGGGAAAACATGCCTTCCAATGGCCAACGGTATCTGAAAACATCCTTGGGTGGCCATATACTCTGCTCCTGGCGAGGTTACTAACATGGGGCTTTTGAGGACTTGGGTGGACATCTTAAACTTGTTTACGAATCCCCTTGATATGTATGAATGCGATGCACCAGTATCGAAAAGAACAGTTGCAGTAAATGACTTAACCAAAAACTTACCTATTACTGCATCAGGCTGAGCTTCAACCTCCTCCACGCTCACGTGGTTCACATGTCCTTTGTTGAACGGGTTCGGCTTCTTCCCAGAGCTTCCATTGCCATTTCCATTTTGGGCTTCGGGACAATCAGTAGCATAATGTCCCGTCTTCTGGCACTTGAAACAAGTAATGTGACTTAGATCTCTCTTGGTTGGGGTAGATGGGTTGGTGCGGTTCTGTCCGTTTCCTCCTCCATTCCCATTACCATTCTTGGAGCCATTATGGTTGTGCGAACTACCTCCTCCATGGGTATGCTGAAACTGTCCTCCCGGCTTCGGGGTAAATCGTGGCTTCTGCTGGGCTCCAGAATTGTACTTCCCTTGTCCATACTTCCTCTTACGGTTTTCAATCTGTTGTTGCTTCCCTTCAATCATGAGAGCTCTATCTACCAGCTCCTGGTAGTTGTTGAAGGTTGCTACCATCAACTGCATACTCAGCTCATCATTCAGTCCTTCCAGAAACTTCTCCTGCTTGGCAGCATCTGTAGCAACGTCATCTGGTGCATAACGTGCTAACTTACTGAAATCCTCCACATACTGGCCTACGGTGCGTCCTCCTTGGCGTAGGTTGCGAAACTCACGCTTCTTCATAGCCATAGCTCCTGCTGAAACATGAGCTGTACGGAAAGCTTGCTGAAACTGGTCCCATGTGACAGTGTCAATAGGGTGCGTGGCTGTATAATTCTCCCACCATGATGTTGCGGGTCCATCAAGCTGATGTGCGGCAAAACGCACTCTTTCCGCATCTGTGCATCCTGCAGTGGTCAACTCCCTTCCAACTTTGCGGAGCCAATCATCTGCAACAATCGGCTCGGTGCTACTGGAAAACACCGGCGGGTTTAGCCTTAAGAAACGGGCTAAGTGATCAACAGGTGGTGGTGGCGGTGGGTTGTTGTTGTTGTTGTTGCCTTGGTTCTGCACTAACACTTGCATCAGGGCATTCTGTTGCTGAATCAACTGGGTGATCTCTGGCGGGAAAACAAATCCGGTGTCGCGTCTCGGAGGCATCTGATAGGTTTAGAAAAGATGAGAATTAAGAATAGAATGAGGTCTAGAGAGAAAACACTACCCATATGCTCATGAGACAAATTCAATCAATATCACTCAATCAATCCAAACAAGGCAAAACAATCGATCTAACTAGCGTTACAAAGTGCTTGAACTATACTACTAAATGGGGGAAAACTACTACTGATATGGTGGTCTACTAAAAATTCTGATCCGTTGAAGACTCCATGATGTCTGCTCCAGCTTCATCAATCCATTCGTCTTCACTTGTTTCCGAGTCGGTGTCGTCGATGATGATGTAGTTATCCGGACAAGTGCATTCGTCGACTTCTGCTTTTGGCACTGGATTTCCCACGAATGCTCCAATCTTATTCTCCAGGTCGTCAATCTTCCCGACTAGTGCGTTGATTTCCTCCAAATAATCTTCGCGTGTAGTCTTGAGTTCTTCTTGGAGCTCCTTGATCTTCGTGAATGCCTTCTTCAGTTCTTCTTTGTCCGTGCACATCTGGTTCTCCTGGCGTCGAATATGTTGGTTCTGCTCCTGGATGAAAGATGCAATTGATCCATCCTTCTTGGTCTTGATCATCTCCCATTGCGCGTCTCGACGTCCACAAATTTGATAAATGGTATCCTTAAGCTCCTGGTGATAGACTTCTCCAATGCGTCCCATGGCGATATGTGCGGCCATGCTCTTCCCTAAACTCCAAGTTGGTGCTTCGAAAACCAATCTCATGGGTTCCGTAATTGGCGCAAACGTTCTTCCTGGAATGATAACTTGAATCTTCCAGCTCTCCTCTTCAGGTAATGTGGCGTTGTAGGTTCCGGTGACGCTTGGTATCCCTATGTTCAAGTACTTGGTGACTTCCTTCAAATGTCGTCCAAACGGCGTGTCTTCATCTGGTTGCATGAACTTGCTCCTTGCATTCGCCATTCCTAAAGAGTAGAAAGTGGAGAGGGGTCAGAAATGAGAAGAGAGAAGTTTTCTAGGGCTTAAGCTTAGTCGTAGTGTCCTATAGTCAGCGTGTGCTCTGATACCAACTTTGTAGCGACCAGACCTCAAATGGCCTGTGCTGCTGTGCACCAGTGTCATCCCTGGATCAGTAATGCTGACACGCACAGTACAAATGGAGGATTTATAACAGAGTAGCAATCACACACTTATTACATCGAATGTCTCCGAAGAGATTAAGTATGATAAACATGGCTTAAGGCCATCTAATAACGATAACAGCGGAAGACTTGGAAGATAAGTGAGTCCATCAACTCCAGCGGCATCACTGAGTATAAGACCACGACCTAAGGCACCTTACTCGTCGTCTGAAAAGTCTGCAACATGAAACGTTGCAGCCCGAAAACGGGTCAGCACATAGAATATGCTGGCAATGTAACACATAGAGAGCAATGAACAATAAGCTATACTATGCATATATGGCTGGTGGAAAGGCTCTATGGTTACAGTTTTTGCGAAAAGCCAATTTTATCCTACTGCAAAGGAATAAATTTTATTTAACTATCATGGTGGTTGAAACATTGAGAAGGTACCTCCAACTCAATCCCAATTAAGTATCATCATTAACCCAACAAAATTAATTATAAGTATCACGGTGATGAGATTCAAATGATAATCCAGGTACTAGATACTCAAGTTGTCCATAACCGGGGACACGGCTAATCATGATCAGTTTGTACACTCTGCAGAGGTTTGTGCACTTTTCCCCACAAGACTCGATCGCCTCCGCTTGATTCTCGCACTGCATGATGTTTGAGAAACGGATGACCGAGACACAGTCTTTCAGAAACAGTCACTCTCTACTCTGGATGGACCGGTACACCTACTTTCCCCTACATCTGCTAGTCCACCTCTTCAAGAGATCCTGTAACCTACTCAGCTATGCTAGAGCCCATAATAGCTTGTGGCTGCACACGGAAGTTTCTAGCATGAATAATCTTATGATCCCTTTGAGCCTGGGTGGCGGACCTTATACATACAGACAACACTGGGTTCTCCAGGTGCCTCAATCCACCCAGATGTGAGTTTTAGTTGCCACCTTAAGTTGAACCATTAATTAACATCTCACATCTGTCATGGATATCACTCAAACCCAATCCACGTCTACGAGCATAGCATGGCGATAATAAAAGCAACGTAGAAGTAACTCCCAAGGGTTTGATAATGAAAACAGGTAATAGGTACTACCTCAACTACTTCCCAATACCCACAGTTTAATTAGATCCTAATCATGCAAGTGTTTGAGGAAAAAGATCTAATGCAATAAAACTGGGTATGAACGGGGTATGATCAAAGTGTTACTTGCCTTGCTGATGATCCGCAAAACCTAGCGAGTCGAAGTAACAAGCGGCACACTCCGGGTACTCTATCGCAAACAAACAAGCATACAATCAGTACTCATCTAATGCACAGGTAAAACTCGAATGAAAGATCCAACCAGAAAGTTCAACTTAAGAACTCCGGTTTGCAAAAAGAATCAACTCGAAAGAAGCAACGAAAGTCAAACGGCGAAAGAAAGAAACTTCGTTTGCTAATCTGGATCTAGGTCAAATTTTACTGTAGCAAAAACTTGTTTGAGTAGGTTAAACGGAAAGAGAATTTCGAGACGAAACTCTAGGCGCTTGAATCGCCTGATTCCGATAAACGAGCGAGAAGTTAAACAGATTCGAAAATTCGATCAGAAATCGAATCTGAGAAAATAACGAGAAAATCCGACGAAAAAAAGAAAAACGGACGAACGGTTAAATAACGGACGTTCGTTAACAGAGAAAAACCGACGAACGCGTTCGTTAAAACGAATGGTTCGGTGAACGCTCACGAAATAAGAAAACCGAACAAAAAACCGATCTAGGGTTTTTTCTAAAACAAAAGGTTTTTTTTACAGAAAACCGGTCAACAGCAAAACGGCCGGCGGCAGTACCTCGACGGCGGGCTCGGCGAGGGGCTCCGGCGGGCGGGGCTCGGCGCGAGGGGCGGCGGGGCTCGGGGGGCTCGAGGGGCGGCGGCTCCGGCTCCCGGCGGCGGCGGCGGTTGAGCCAACCGGCGGCGGCGGCGGCGATGCGGGCGGCGGCGGCTCGGGTGAGGAGAGAAGAGAGGGGGGGGTATATAAGGAGGGGGGCGGCGGCGACTTGGGGAAGGGGTCGGCCGGCGGTGGCGTGCGGCGGCCGGACTCGGGCGGCACGGTCCCGTGCGGGAGGAGGAGAGGCTGCGGGCGGGCCGTCGGCTGGGCCTTTGGCCCAGTCGGCGCGGGCGCGTGTTTTTTTTTAAAGTTCCGCGGAAAATATTGTGTAGAAAAATAAATAAAAATCAGAAAAATATGAAATAAATTTTTCCCCGTCTAGTTAGAAAATCTAGAATAGGGTGAACATTTTTAAAATCAAAAATAAATATTTTGAAAACATGTATATTTTTAAATGCAATAAAATTGCAAATAAAATCCAAATAAATTCCAAATAATGATTTTAACATTTTTCCTCCAGTATTTCAATGTTTTTGGAGAAGTCATATTTTCTCCTCTCGTTTATTTAAAATGAAATATTTTTCCGGAGAGAAAAATAATTAAAACCAAAAATCCTCGTTTGAAAAATCAAATTAGAAAATACGAGAAAATCCCCAACTCTCTCCGAGGGTCCTTGAGTTGCTTAGGATTTATCGAGGATTTGTCAAAATGCAATAAAACATGATATGCAATGATGATCTATGTATAACATTCCAAATTGAAAATTTGGGATGTTACAAACCTACCCCCCTTAAGATGAATCTCGCCCTCGAGATTCGGGTGGGCTAGAAAACAGGTGGGAGTGGTTTTTCCGTAGATCTTCCTCTCGCTCCCAGGTGGCCTCATCTTCTGTGTGGTGACTCCACTGGACTTTGCAAAACTTGATAACCTTGCTGCGGGTAACTCGGCTGGCATACTCGAGAATCTTAACTGGCTTCTCCTCATAGGTCAAATCACTTTCCAACTGAATCGCTTCCAGTGGCACAGTATCTCTCAGCCATCTCTGCGTGGCACTTCTTCAACTGCGAAACATGAAATACATCATGTACTCCAGACAATCCTTCGGGCAATTCCAGCTTATAGGCAACTTCTCCCATACGTTCCAACACTCTGTATGGTCCGATAAAACGGGGCGCTAACTTTCCCTTAACTCCAAAGCGCTTCACTCCTCGAAGGGGTGATACTCGAAGATACACTCTGTCTCCGATTTCGTGAACTGTCTCCTTTCGTTTAGAATCAGCATAACTCTTCTGCCTGGACTGGGCTACCTTGAGCCTATCGCGAATCAACCTTACTTTCTGTTCAGACTCCTTAATCAAATCTGGTCCAAACAACTGACGGTCTCCAACTTCGTCCCATAACAACGGTGTTCTACACCTCCTTCCGTACAAAGCTTCGAAAGGGGCCATCTTCAAACTGGTCTGATAACTGTTGTTATACGAAAACTCCGCATATGGCAAATTGTCGTCCCAACTAGATCCATAATCTAGCGCACATGCTCTCAACATGTCCTCCAAAATCTGGTTGACTCTCTCGGTCTGTCCATCTGTCTGTGGGTGAAATGCTGTACTAAATTCCAGCCTGGTTCCCAACGTTTCATGTAACTGCTTCCAAAACTTCGAGGTAAATTGGGTTCCTCTGTCTGATACAACGGTCCTTGGAACTCCATGCAAACATACGATCCTGGTCATGTATATCTTTGCCAACTTAGCACTGGTGTAAGTGGTCTTCACTGGAATGAAATGAGCCACTTTCGTCAAACGGTCGACTACAACCCATATTGAGTCATAGCCTGAACGAGTCCTGGGTAATCCTGTGATAAAATCCATGCCTATTTTATCCCACTTCCATTCGGGTATCGGCAATGGCTGTAGCAATCCTGCTGGCTTCTGATGCTCTGCCTTCACTCTCTGACATAGATCACAAACTGCTACATACTCCGCAATATCCTTCTTCATTCCGGTCCTTGATCAAAAATCCTCGTTTGAAAAATCAAATTTGAAAATACGAGAAAATCCCCAACTCTCTCCGAGGGTCCTTGAGTTGCTTAGGATTTATCGAGGATTTGTCAAAATGCAATAAAACATGATATGCAATGATGATCTATGTATAACATTCCAAATTGAAAATTTGGGATGTTACAGCCCCCCCCCTTTCCCATGGTCCCGAGCGCCGCTCTTGCGCCCGAGCGCCCCTTGCTCTGCCCCTGCTCCATGGTTGCCGCCGGCCCCAACGCATTGAAGAGCAGAAGGAGAGGAGAGGAGAAGGAGAGAACAGCAGAGGGAGAGGAGAAGGAGAGGAGAGGAGAAGGAGAGAAGAGCAGAAGGAGAGGAGAGGCAAAATTTCAGAATTTTTGGAGTGGTTTAGAATAGGTTTTCAGAAAGTAATTTGAATCTGATTCAAATTTCATTTGAATGAAATTTGAAAAATTTGAACTATGGATCAGAAGGTTTTTGGTGAAATGGAGTGTGGGTACTGTCATGAAGTTGGAGTAATTTTTCTGGTTGTAAAAGAGTTAGGAAAATTTAGAATATGCTAAATATGTCAAAAATGTTTTTTTTTCGTAGAAAGTTTTTTGTTCATATATAGAAATTTTTTATATATGACTATGAATATATGAGCAATGATGATCCATGGATGTATGCATTGATATATTTGAGAAATGATGTTCATAGAATATTTACCAAGTATATATGTGTTTTTGTTCATATATGTATTTTTTTCATAGCATTGTTTTCCATTTATATGTATGTGGCTATAGATGAATATATATGAGAAATGATGATCCATGGATGTATGCATTTTTTTTCCAATGATGATCCATAGATGGATGTATGTATGTATAGATGTATGTATGTGGATACATGAGGGGGGGTCGCTATACCCCCTCTCCGATAGCATTTCCTTCTTCATATGTTGAGTTAGTTGATTTAGGTTAGTGCATTTTAGGTTAGTTGATTTATAGTTCATTTTAGGTTAGTTGTTGTTAGTGCATTTTAGGTTAGTAAAGTTTTATATATGCAAAAGTTACATTTATAGAAAAGTTTTATATATCTAGCTAGGCAGGGAGGAAGAAGAAAAAGAAGGATAGGAAAGAAGAAAATAAGAAGAGGAAGAAAGAAGAAGAGGAGAAATAAATAAGAAGAGGAAAAAAGAAGAAAATTTTCTATTTTTTCTTCTTCTCCTCTATTCCTTTCTTCTTCTCCTCTCTTTTTTCTTCTTTTTTTTCTTCGATCTTCTCCTCTATTCCTTTCTTCTTCTCCTCTTTTTATTTCTTCTTCGTTTTCTTATGTTTTATCGGGTCTGTCATCGTCGATATACCCCTCCCGATAACTTCAACACGAGGGGGGGTCGATATACCCCCTCCCCGATAATATTATTTTCCCATGTACGTATGTCGTCGTTGTCGATATAACCCCCTCCCGATAACTTCAACATGTGGGGGGGTCGATATACCCCCTCCCCGATAACATTATTTTCCCGTGTATGTATGTCGTCGTTGTCGATATTACCCCCTCTCGACTGTGATAACTTATACCAAAACTCTCGAGGACTCCCAAACCCTAGAAAAACGATGTCGGTCTCCTACCCCCTCCCGCCGCGCCCCTACCCGACAAACCCTCTCGAGGCCACCCCCTCTCGCTCCCCCAAAACTCTCGAGGACACCCAAACCCTAGAAAAAAATGATGTCGGTCTCCTACCCCTCCCGCCGCGCCCCTACCCTTGAAGCGTTGCCGAGGCCACCCCAAACCCGGAATAAGCTCGGTCTACGTTTGCCACTAATATATCCACCTGCTGTCATGTTTGTGTAATAATTGCCATGTTGTAATATTTGCAGAAACAATGGAGCACCTACGAGACGAGGCAGCAGAAGAGGTGTTGGGGGACATAATCTTAGCCGGAGGTGTTAGTGATATCTTCTCGTGTCTTAACGACAATGATGGTCTGGAAGAACAGGGTGAAGAAGAACGATGATCGAAGAATGGAGGAGGAAAGACATGATTATGATGGCTCCGGTGACCCAATGACGGTGCAAGAAGGAGACCGTGATGACGGCTCCGGTGACCGAACCGAGTCCGGCCAGGTATATATATTAGTTAAGCTTGTGCTGACTAGCTAATTGATGCATTCATTGTTTTGGTATATCTACACATATTAATTAACTCTCGTCTTTCTTCTTTTTTCTAGCCCTCCGGATCGAGCACAACTTCGGTAAGGAAACGAGGCCCGAAGAAAAAGTTGAGCTCGGATGAAAGGTTTGAGATCACAGCAATCGCGCGCGACGGCGAACCGATTGAACCCATCCGGACAAAGAACGCATTTGCTGCTCAGTGCGGGGTTCTTGTTAGGGACAAGATCCCGATCAGCATCCACCACTGGTATAAGCCTAAGAAACAAGACCCTGAGGTGTCTTATGTCAATGATATGCAGAAAGATGATCTTTGGACTGAGCTGAAGGCAAATTTCACCCTACCGCCAGAGGAGGATCCGGAGAAGCCAGTTAAAGAGCAATTAATCAAGTCTTTTGCTCTTAAGAAGATGGCAGACCTATTCAGGAGGTGGAGGAAAGAGTTGAAAAAGTTTGTCGACAAAGAAGAGACACCAGAATTCATCGGCAAATATGAGAAGATCGGAGATCACTGGCCCGCATTTGTGGCCCACAAGACATCGAAAAAGAGTAAGAAGATGTCGGCGACAAACAAGCAAAATGCTGCGAAGAAGAAGCTTCGCCATCGCACGGGGTCAGGTGGCTACCTCAGAGCCCGGCCTAAGTGGGCCAAGGCTGAGAATGATCTGCTTGATAAAGGGATCGAACCAGAGACAATGAACTGGCCAGACCGTTGCCGGACTTGGTTCTTCGGGGCTGGCGGAACCTTGGACCCTGTATCAGGGAAGTGCCGTTGGACGGACGAGCAAATGAAAATACCAGTCAAGAGGCTTCAGCACTATATCGATGCAGCGCAGTAAGGGACGTTCGTTCCAGACAGAGAGAAGGACGAGCTCACAATGGCCCTCGGGAATCCTGAGCACCCTGGACGGACACGAGGCACGCCAGGCTCCGTTCCGTGGAAGGTTGGTTTTCCGGACGCAGGCGGTTACAAATGCTAGGAGAGGAGGAAGAAAGTGCAGCTGACCGAACTGCAGGCGCTGCACGAAAGGGTACAAGGGCTAGAGGAACGAGAAGCCGAAGCAAATCGCAGCAAACGAACTGCCGAAGCTACCCCGCCATCTCAGCGGAGAAGCAGCGTGGCTTCCACCGAGCTGCTTCAGCCGGAGCATGTCTTGACGGCGCCTGCTAGCTACCCCGTGGATTTTATCACGGAGTCTCAAAATTGCCACCTTATGACGCAATGCCAGAACTTAAAAGTCAAGGTGGCTGTCGGCCAAGTTCGACCTTCTGAACCCGGCGCAACTTTTCACTGTCGTCCGATTCCAGAAGGATATGCTGGGGTAACGGTGGACGAAATAACGGAGGGATTTGAGGACCTCCAGCTTGACCACCCTACCGGTGAAGGGGAGACTCGGCTGGGTTCTGCCTTGAAGACTCCATGCCTCTGGCGGAAGGAGTTCATCAACATTCCGAACTGGACGCCTCCGCCTCCTCCTCCTCCTCCGGCGAGTCAGGGCACTCCGCCTCCTCCTCCGGCAAGTGACGATCAGGGCACTCAGCCTCCTTCTCCGGCGCGTGGCGGCACTCCGCCTCCTTCTCCGCCTGCGCCGGTGCGCCTGAGCAGCCAGCAGCCTCCTCCTTCTCCGCCTCGCCAGCAAGGGCGGAAGAGACCCGCCGCCGCCCCGGCTGCTCCGGTGCGTCGTAGTCCTTCTCCTCCGCCTCGTAAGCAAGCACGAAAGAAGACAGCCGCAGCCGCTCCGTCTGCTCCGGCGTCTAGCAGTACAGCCAGAGGCGGGAGGCAATACAGATACGGTCCATCTCTCAAGCCTCTAGAGAAGTTACCGTACGAGAGGACCGAGGAGGAAAACGTGAAGATCGTGCGAACCGAAGTGAAGGACTTCTTTGAAGGGTTGAAAGCAGCGAGACATCCACCTCCGGAGGAGAAGGTAGATCCGGTGAAAGCAAAGCGCACTATCGATGCCCTGAGGAAACCACCAAAGTCTCCGCCGAAAACCAACTATGAGCGCATTACTGAAAAGACATATCTTGCAGCGGCGCGGTCGGGAAGTACTGTCAGTGATCAAAGGTTAAAAGAACGAGCAGCTGGGAAAAAATTGCCCAGCTCGGCGAACAAGCAAAGCAATCGTACCTCGCTAATGCTCCGGGGACGGTGCCCGGTTATAGCAATCTTAGAGATTACCTGCCTAACGATGTACATTTTGATTTCTTGGAGGTGGACGAACACAGATACGAGTACGGGAAGCCTCTCGTCAAAGATGAAAAATCTCTATCAACGATGATGCGAAGATTCCATAATTGGTACATGAAAACCTGCAGAGAGTCTGGGGGGACGAATGCTTTGTATCTGAGAATTAAAGAGGAGCACGACCTCGTTGGAACTGATCTGTTGACTGTTCCATTTGAGGAGTTCTTCGAGTTCTTCAATCAAAAGGCCCTCGATAAATTAACGGTCTTTTGCTACTGTCTGTAAGTACTATTTCTGTCATTAAGTCTCTATATATAGCTCAGCTCTTTCATTTGCATGTATTTATAATTAATTATCCTCACTATATTATGCAGATTGAAGATCGTCGAGTGCAGAAAACAAGAAATGTATGATATTGTGTTCATTAACACAAATATCATAGATGAAATTCAGGTTAAAAAGCACGCCAAAGAGGCCGAGGCCAACTTGCTACAATCGTTGATCAAAAATCAAAACAAAGATACCATACTCTTTCCTTACAACTTCGAGTGAGTGTTACTGTCGTGTGCATATTCGGTTTCCCTTATTACTCGAGCGAGGTTATAGTAATAAAATTGATGAGTTATGCATGCGTGCGCAGCTTCCACTATGTTCTTCTGGAGATTAAGGTTGAGCGGGGACTAGTAACCGTCTTAGACTCAAGACGAAAAGATCCCGAAACCTATGCGGACATGACTAAATTGCTCAACAAGTAAGTTCAATCGATCATTATATATCGCACCATATCGGCAACTTTTTGTTCATTTCCTGATATCTCAAGTAATAATTATTATTTTCTTTGTCTTGCAGGGTTTGGAAACAGTCCACCGCACAAGCTCCGGGACTGCCGAAGGAGCTGCGATAGACATACCCGAAAGTAAGTACTACTAGCTAGCTAGTTGTGCGCATCTCCCGTTGATTCTATAGCTATACTTTCATCAATGCCATTTATAATGCTTCATTATCAGTTTGATTGACCTCTATTTCTCGTAAAGTGCTTGTGGCAGGAACAAGGGAATAATTACTGTGGATACTACGTGTGCGAGTTCATCTACAACGCGACTTTGAAAAATAAGCGGGGCTACTCTAAAAGACAATATGAAGTGCGTAAGCAATAACATTCACAATTTCATTTTATTACACCATCATTTCTGTTGAGTTTCATTCATATATATGTATTAACCCCTTCTTCAAATTAGACGTGGCAGATGCGGAATGAACTCTTAGAACAAGATCGCATGAAAGCAATTCAAGAGGAATTGGCGGGATTCTTTCTTGACCACGTCATCAATAAAGCCGGAGAATACCATGTGGAAGTTGATTTCAAATGATAGGGGATTGTAAGAGATCTTACATATTGTATATGTATGTAGCCAGTAGCGTTGGATAGATAATACGAAAATTTGTTGTTCGACCAATCTCTCGGAGAAGGAGAGGTCGATCGATCACTTCTCTCGGTATGCATGACGAACTTCTGTACATAATGGTTTACTTCATTTTCTTACTAGCTAGCGTGTCGAGGGCCTCTCTATGTATAGTACGTAGCGTCGACCAAGCACGGACATAAGAGAGGACACTTCTCTCTATTAATTAGCTAGCTAACACAATATATGAAACACCTAAATTAACCCCCCAAAACCCCCAACCCCCCACCCCCTTCAAAAAAAAACAAAAACTCCAGCCCTTGAAATGCTGACGTGTGGATGCCTTTTGGTCCCGGTTGGTGCCATCAACCGGGACCAAAGGCCCTCCTGCCTGGGCTCGGCGCACCGGCCACGTCGAGGCCCATCTGTCCCAGTTCGTATTTGAACCGGGACTAAAGGTCTAGGGCATTAGTACCGACCCTTTAATCCCGGTTCAAGAACCGAGACAAAAGGCCCTTACCAACCAGGACCATAGGGGTTTTTCTACTAGTGTTGGTCGTGCTATCGTTTTGCTATTGTTCAGTGCTGGTAGTTGTTTTGGCTTTGTTTAACTTGACCTAATGGTGGTCCTATGCTGTCCAGTCTGGTCAGAAACTTGTCGGGGACTCAGGTGTAGTCTGAATTATGAAAACTTTTGCGGAGGTTTCTCCTTTGAAGGGATGATGGAGACGGACAAAACAGATGAAATTTATTTTGAGCACATTAGAATAGACCAACGTGAAGTTTTTTTTTTACCAATGTAGCATTTCTTCGTTGCTGCAACATAATACTACCATCTTACGCACACTGAAACAAAATGATGGACCAGTCAAACAGATGAAATTATTTTGAGCACACTAGAATAGATCAACGCGAAATTATTTTTTATCTATGTTTTTTGTTTCAAAATTGATGAACGTTTTTCTGGTCGGTGAACTATTTTTGAAGTTTGTGAACTTTCTTTGAAAGAACATTTTAAATTCACGATTTTTTCTTTTTTTAAAGTCAATGGTTGACCAGTCAAAGGTGGACCGGTCAACAGCGATCGAAGTGAACGAGGCCAGATGCACTGCGATCGTGCGGGACGAGGGGTACATGGCTACCTGGGCCGGCCCAGGTCGCGGGGCGCATGGGCGAACTGAAGCGGACAAGAAGCCGAGGCCACTAACCAAACAGGCTTGTCTCAAAACAAAAAAAAAACTAACCAAACAGGCCGTCAAGCCCATACCCCTCTGGACAGTGAGATCTCAGGGTAGCACCGCACGAATCTTGAAGCACGAGCAACCCCCCAAACTAACCGCTGCATCCTAGCAAGCTCCATCGCCGGCGCGTTTCTCCGCCGCCGCCGCCGCTGGTCCTCGCCGTGGGGAAGGCGTCAGGTCAATCTCCGTGACGATTTCCTCTCTTGGTAAGACCAATCGAGAGGAGATAGCGGGATCGGAATCGTACCTATCCTATTTTTTCGTGTGTTTTCCAGTGTGAGTCGGCTATGATCCTCTCGTTAATTTCCTCCAATTGTTCTTGAATCCCAGTAAACGCTATACTGGCGATGTTTTCGGCGGTATCGAAGTTAGTAGCTCAGTTACGGGATTAGGATTTCCTGGGTGCTCTTGGATCATTTGATTGGAATTGTGTTGTGTTGTACTTAAATCTGTGTAGTTATGGCGATATATGTTTTCTAGTATGGGGATTACTGTAGGAGCCAAACACTGGTGAGATGGGCCTCCCAACCATGTTAAATCTTCTTAACTGAAGTTAGTTCCTCGCTTGTTTGATTCCAAATATTGCAGTTGATTAGATATGTGGAAGAAAAATTCCTGAGGGATCACCTGGGTGGATCCCTACGCAAAACAGCATGACTTTGAGGCCTAATTTCATTACTAATAATCTTGAAAATACAGGTGGATGAAGAAAATTCTAATTAGAGACTTACATATTATCTCTCGCCATATTACTGTGATAAATTTTGGTTCAGTCATACAGATGATTGTAGTAGTCAATCTGAGATATAATGGATGGAGAAACCTTATGAAAGAACTCCCCCTTCTTCAGAGAATAGTAGCATCTTTTGTCTTACATTGTTTATACTAATAGGAGAGAGTGAATGCTTATTTTTCTAAGTACAACATTGTGTGCACATAAACATGCCCTCGTCGTTTATTTGTTCATGAACCCCACAGTCCTTTGTGTGCATATCAAGTGACAATGCAGACCCTGGCCAGGTTGGGGACCTCCTAGTTCTATCTCATTCTCTAGAGGGAAATAACCATGACGGGTAAGTGGGCTGGCCCTGTGGAAAATAAAGATCAACTTCCATATTCATTATTCAGATTCTTAATGCATTGCACTCAGTCTGATCAGTCCACTCCCTAATCATATATCAGGATACCCAATATACATGTCAAACCAAAATTAAATAAGCGCTGATATGAAAAAGACAATAGACAGTATGTGCATATCATCTTTCTCCTGAGAAGGAAGGTATTGAACCATAGCTTACCATCGATGAAGGATACGAGGACCTGACATAGGGATCGAACCCTTCGTTCTGCATCAAGGCCAGAGTCCGGAAGCTCATGTGAGCTGGTATCATTAGCTCCGGGAGTGGCATGTCACCATTAAGATATTGCATAACTTGACGCATGCTGGGCCTTGCGTCCATGGATGGGTGAGAGCATATCAATCCTAATTTCAGCACCAAACATGCCTCTTGATCTACATAGTTGCCATGCAGCCTGCCATCTACTGTATCACTAGGTGATCCTTTTTGCCAATGCTGGAGCACCCAGTCGACCAACATGATCTGGTTCTCTTCTTCGTTTGGCCTAATAGGCCTTTGCCCACATGTGACCTCGAGAATGAACACGCCGAAAGAAAATACATCAGTGAGAGGGCTTGCCTTCCCTGTGCTTGCTAGCTCTGGGGCTAAGTACCCTATGGTGCCAACCAGGTGAGTCGTCTGTGGGTCGACACCATGATCATACAGTCTTGCCAGTCCAAAGTCACCTAATCGCCCATTCATCTCATCGTCGAGGAGCACGTTACTTGCTTTGATGTCTCGATGGATGACAACCTTTTCGCACTCCTCATGGAGGTAGCATAAGGCTGATGCGATATCTTTGATTATCCCAAACCTTTGAGCCCAGCTCAAGGTGGGCTTGCCCTCTTCACTGAACAAGTACCTGTCAAGGCTTCCATTTGACATGAATTCATACACTAGAAGGAGTTCACCGTTTCGCCGGCAGTAGCCTATTAAGGGCACAAGATTGCGGTGTTGGAGGCGGCCAATGCTAACAACTTCTGTTACGAATTCCTTCATCCCCTGATTCGAATCATGCCACACTCTCTTCACGGCTATTTCCGTTGCCGACACCGGAAGCAATCCTTTGTATACCCTTCCAAATCCTCCACTTCCTAACAGGTACTTGTCCTTGAATCCTTGGGTGGCAAGAAATAAATCTTTGTATGAGAAGCGATGTGGCCCAAACTCCACCTCCCAATCTTCTCTCAGCTCTGCATACCTCAGATGCCTTCTCACGAGCAGAAAAACCACTAGGATTAGCGCTCCTGCTGCCGCCGCTGCTATCGGCAGAATTATCTCTAGAAACTTGGACAGATCTTTGGAGCCACCAAGACGAGGCATCTTGGGCAGCCTGGCGATATCAATTGCTGGGGCCGGACTATCCACGGCAAAGCTCCACCCGAGAACATAATGTCTCGCGTTGGCCTTGCCTGCTGCTGATGAGAATCCAACATATGCTGATTCTGTGAGGACTGTTGATAGGTCGTGCTTGGTCGATATTAGCGCCCTGGCTGGTTTGGCAAGGTTTAGCGGGGCCATGATCACATTGATCTGTGTGGCCTCTTGGTCGTAGTCCACCCAAACTTGCATAGGATCACCACTAACAAGGGTCAAGTTGTTAAACATACCATGCTTATCATCATAGAAGCCAGCGGAGTCTGACTGAACAGAGTGAAGACTGTTGATGTCGACGCCGACGTGGTTGTCGTTCATGTCCTGGAACTCACTGTTTTGGATTGTGTCGAGCTCAATCGCAAAGATGTGATTCGTTGCCATGCCGTTGTTCTGATCGCTAAGGAGGCCCATGTACTGCATCGGGAGGGCGTCTGAGAAGTTCTTGCTTGGTGAGATGAAGAAGGTGAAGCCATTGCTTGGGTGTGGGGAGATGATGCCAAACACAAAGGAAACGGAGAAGGATTGCAGAGTGCTGCTATTGGAGAACTTGTGGAAGCGTAATGGAGCTGGGTGGATCGCGTGGCCTTTGAGCCTGGCAGAGCCATTGGTTAGGTCCAGCACGCCATGTGCCGTGACCATGGCCGCGCCGTCGAGAACCAGATTGGTGTCGGCGAAGCCAGAGTAGATGAACTGGTCACCAGTACCAGTAACAAATATTTGTTGGTTAAGGCCAAGGAAGAGGAGCACTACGGGCCAGGGCAGAGGCTTCATGGTGGAAAGGCGGTGGTTATCGATGAGCAGCGCGCAGCGAAGATGTACTGGGAAGCTCCTAGTTTGCAATGGAGTTATTAGGCAGCCTGTTACAAACGCCCTGCAAGTCATGCCAGTCCTGTCTTTCCACAAGCATCTTAGTCTAGGCGTGAGTGCCATTCAACGGTAGTGACAACAGAAACGACATTTATTGATGGGCGCCTACATGACGGGCACGCCTTCTTCAATTGTGCACCCAATTGTCCAATCTCTTGACCCAGAATGAGCGTCAGTCAAATTAGATGGTGATGCACGGAGCAACAATGCCCGGACGTCGCAAAAGCAGCATAATGGCTGATGTATGGAAAATAATTTTAGACGGAATTATGTGGCCCTTGGTATTATGAAGATACTTGTCTACGGGGACCAGAAGATTTATGCCCAGTAGCCATTACCTGAGTTGGAGGGAACTTGACTGTTCAAACTAGAAGTTATTTGGAATGACACACTGAATGTGACCCGCTACTTCAGAACAAGTCTTCGGCAGGCATATCCACAAACCTCGCCCTAGATGGCGAGTAGAATACGCTGCCAGTTAGCCACTAATTTGAAGCCAAATTTATCCACCGTTGGAGGTCTACCGAGCACCTTTTCTTGCATCTCCTCTGCTGATTTTGCTGCGGACAAGCCAGAGATGAAAGGTGTGTCATTCCTTCTACATGTCCTCCTCTTCCTTAGCTTGGGCCTTGCACCCCTATGTAGCAGGGGAGTCGAAGATCAATTTGTCTACTCCGGCTTCACTGGGACAAACCTCACCCTGGACGGCGCCGCCATGGTCACAGCGGACGGACTCCTCAAGGTGACCAACGGCACGGTTAACCTCTACGGCCATGCATTCCACCCAACCCCCCTGCGTTTCTGCAAGTCGCCCAATGGTAGGGTGCGGTCCTTCTCTGTGTCTTTCGTGTTCGGCATCAGCTCTGTCTATCGTGAGACGAGTGTTGACGGAATGGCCTTCTTCATCTCCTCGAGGAACCATTTCTCCAATGTGCTTGCAAACCAGTTCCTGGGCCTCCTCAATGACAAGAACAATGGTAACTCCAGCAACCATATATTTGCAGTCGAGATCGACACCTTCCAAAACACTGAGCTGAAGGACATCAACGACAATCACGTCGGTATCGACATCAACAGTGTCCGCTCCGTGCAATCGCGCCCTGCTGGCTTCTATGATGATATGGGCATCTTCAGCAACTTGAGCCTAAATAGCGGTGAAGCTATGCAGGTATGGGTGGACTACGATGAAGGGGCCACACAGATTAGTGTGACCATTGCTCCACTGAGAGTAGTGGTCAAACCAGCCAAGCCATTGGTCTCGGCCACCTATGATCTATCACAAGTACTTGTGGATCCAGCTTATGTTGGTTTCTCGTCTTCGACTGGCCCGATCAGCACACAATACATCGTGCTTGGGTGGAGTCTCAGCATGGATGGCCCCGCTCCGGTCATTGACACCGCCAAATTGCCAAAGCTACCTCAACTTGTTCTGAAGAATACTCAGTCCAGAGTCTTGAAGATCGTCCTTCCAATAGCTACTGCAGCACTGGTGCTTGCTCTGGGAACTACCATCCTTCTGATCATACGGAGGCGACTAAGGTACGCCGAGCTGCGCGAGGATTGGGAAGCCGAGTTCGGACCACATCGGTTCTCATATAAAGATATGTTCCTTGCAACAGAGGGGTTCAAGAACAAGCACCTGCTTGGTACAGGAGGGTTCGGGAAGGTGTACAAAGGAGTTCTCCCGACATCCAAACTAGATGTTGCCGTAAAGAAGTTGTCCCATGAACTGAAGCAGGGCATGAAGGAGTTCGTCTCTGAAGTTGTAAGCATTGGCCGCCTTCGGCACCGTAACCTCGTGCAGCTACTCGGCTATTGTCGAAGAAACCATGAACTCCTCTTGGTGTATGACTACATGCCAAATGGCAGCCTTGATAGGTATCTGTACTGTGATGAAGAGGGCAAGCGACCCACTTTGGGCTGGGACCAGAGGTTTGCGATCATCAAAGGTGTTGCATGTGGCTTGCTCTACTTGCACGAGAAGTGGGAGAAAGTTGTCGTCCATCGGGACATCAAGGCGAGCAATGTGCTCCTGGACAGTGAGATGAATGCACGGCTAGGCGACTTCGGTCTCGCAAGATTATACGACCACGGTACGAACCCGCAGACAACACATGTGGTTGGAACGGTGGGGTACCTAGCACCTGAGCTGACACAAACAGGTAAAGCGTCCCCTCCTACAGACGTCTTTGCCTTCGGCGCATTCCTTCTCGAAGTTGTTTGCGCGCAAAGGCCCATCAAGCAGGACGCGCAAGGCAACCGGCTCATGCTGGTCAACTGGGTTCTTCAACATTGGCACAATGGGTCGCTCATGGAGACGGCGGACAAGAGGTTACAAGGCGACTGCGGCACAGTCAAAGATGAGGTCTGTCTTGTGTTAAAAGTAGGTCTCCTGTGCTTGCATCCTTTCCCTGCTTCAAGGCCCAGCATGCGACGGGTGCTCCAGTACCTTGATAATGACGTGCCACTGCCGGAGTTGGCACCAACACATTTGGGCTTCAGCATGCCGCCTTGGATGCAAGGCAAAGCAGGATCCATGCCATACCTGCAGCTCGAGAGCACGAGCATCGGCACGATCTCGGGCCTCTCGGGAGGACGATGATGTTAGTCAGTGTGACATATGGTCCGGTCTGGTGTATATGCAATGAAGCTCTGCAAGTTATGCATGTAAACTCTGCAGATGTACTGCTTTATTATATGAATCTCGAAGGGTGGCTTTGTTATATGAAACATCCCTTGGCGTATGTGTTTTCTGCAAATTATGCATTGCTAATGCAGTTAGCGAGCATCTTTTGTGTGATTCATGACTTTGTAATAATCTTATGGCATCACACTCTGTTTATATTATTTATATGTACCCGACATTTAAAAGTAGTTGTTGAAATGAATGGTTCACATTGTCCTTTTCTTAAAGAAAATGTCTTCTGAGGGACAAGAAAAACATTTGGTAATCCCATTAAAAATACAAGCATCCGACCCTTTATTTCATAACATCGTGAAACCACAACCAGTTAATCTTACTAATTGCCCACTTATGCCCCATGAAGCTGGAAATGATTATTTTGCTCTTTCCAGCTCTTAGGTCGTCGCCTTCCAACACCGATGCCAAATTCATCCAGGGCGTCCAAGGGCTCCTCCTTGAGCTCTCTGCTCGCCTTTCTTCGGCTACTGTCGATGGTGTATCACATTGTCCGACAAGGCAACAAGAGTGGACTTCGTCAAGGACTTGTGAGACCACAGAGATATCCAGGTTTAGACCCCTTCTAATGGGCAAAAGGCCTACGTCACGCTTTGCTTCTTGATTGTTTCAAGGATTATAACGGGGATCAGTAAAACATCATTAGCCGTATTTTCAAGATTTACTTGCAAATATCTGATGGCAGTAGCATTATCTTGTATTGTTTTTGCATGGTCATATCCAAATGATGTTGTTTAATCAGGAAATTATCAATTTCTTTTAACATTGACTAGGAGGCTTACCACAAGAAATTTATAGATTCAAGGGTTAGAACACAATAGAGGATTTGGGATGGGTCCGCCTTGACAGATCCTGCGTGGCGGGTGCGTTCGAGCGTGCTGGAGCATCCTCATATCTGCCCTGGATATTGGGAGTGTCACTTAGTCCGGGCGTTTGGGCCGGAAATGGGCCACCCGATTTGGTGGCGTTTTTTCATCCGGACACTGACCGGGCAGCCCGTCTGGGCGTTCGGGGCGGGTAGGGGGTCCGTTTGTAGATGCTCTTATATCTTGGATCAAATTTTGACTATATATTTAGCTGTCAAAATATAAGTTATATGTCCCAAAAAATATATTGTTAGATTCTTATTCGAAAGAACTTTCTAATAGTATTGCTTTTTATATACAAAACACATGTATTATTACTTTAAATTTATAGTCAAAACTTTTTTGGAGGGGTAATTTATAGTCAAAACTTGACCCAAATACGAGAAGGACTAATAAATGAGGAGGGACTATATGGCTGTATGAAAAACCTATCAGCTTTAGTGGAAAAAATCACTTAAGCTATATGTATGTAAGTTTCCTGATTTTTAAATTTTGTTAAATCAATTTTCTAACGGTTGATTCTTTGTCCAAATTCATGCTAGTTTTTTCCTTGTGTTGTTATATGGCTTCTTATGCTCATTTTTACTTGCCCTTTTTTTGGGTAAGTCAATTGTTTCTTAGGGTGAATTTTGACTTGCCCTTCTTTAGGGGAAGTTGATTTTACTATTGGGCTTCAAGGGCTTGAAGCCCGTTACATATTGTTTTTATGCGTTTTTGCTTTTTCTTTTCTTTCTTACTTTGTAGTCATTTTTTTCTACATGGGTATTTTTGGCATGTAGAATGAGTGAAATGCATACACACACAAGTATTATACACTACCGCTAAATTCTAAATTCATTATTTCTTAATAAACTCATTTTTTGTTTTTCTTTATTTTCATTTTTGTCATTTATATTCGTTATTGTCTTGTATCTACTAAGTTCCGGGTCAATTTTTGTTATGCCTCGGACCAAGCTCAAGCATCTGGTGGGCTTGTTTTGCAGTTGCAAATTGCGGAGTGCTCCTCTAAAAAAGACCGACTTACCCAAATTAGTGCAAGTTGATTTTGATTATAAGAAAAAAGAGACATAATAAAATTGGTGCAAGTCGATTTTTTTTTTGCCCAATTTTTTTTTTCAGGCGACTTGTTCCTAGCCGGTCCAAAAAGGTAATTTGTAATGAAATTTCGGAGACGAGACAACGTCCAAACGCCGCGACCGCGCCGAGAGAGAAGGTTAGCACGCTAGACCGAAAAGTGTGGCAATAAGGGTGAATTTCAGTTTGAGCTTGGCCTCATCGGATTCCACGACAACTCTTGATTACTCATGGCTGCTCTCCAAAGCTCCCAAGGCGTCACACTAATCGCTTGCGCAGCTCCCCATGCGTGCGTACGTGCTTAAATACCAATCCGCAAGCGGCCACCAGCATCCCGTAGTACGTAGCCTGGCCCCTTGACTCCCTCCACCTCAACTATGGCTGACATCGAGATCAAGCTCGCCGTGGACAGGTCGCGGAACCGCGTGCTGTTCGCCGAAGCCGGCTCCGACTTCGTCGACGTCCTCCTCTCCTTCCTCACGCTGCCTCTCTCCGCCCTCCAGTCCTGCGCACCATCTCCGGGGTGCCTCTCCAACCTCTGCAACAGCGTCGACCTCCTCAAGAACAGCGGTCTGCTCAAGGTCGAGGCCTGCCATGGCAAGCTTCTCACGCCTGCTCACACCGACGAGTTCCAGTAAGTACTCTCTCAGATTTGTGTCGAGTCAACTTTGCAAAGTTTGACCACATTTATATATTGAAAAAATATCAACACCTACAATATATACTATAAAATTACATTTCATAATGAATCTAACAATATTTATTTGGTATTGTGAATATTGATTTTTTTCTGTAAGTTCGGACAAAACTTATATGCAAACTAGAAAGGACTGGAGAGAGTATATAAATGATCTATAAGTCCGAGTTTTCATCAAAAAATTATCCAACTGTGATTTCAGTTATTCGTCTTGATTTGCCAGGGACTGTAAGTCAGCCAGCCAGTACTGCGACAGAGCTCCTACCGCGGCCTGCAAGTGTTGCTTAGTTATGGCTAGAGTCTTGCATGTCTACGAAGAGTTCAAAAAAGAGGCGTTTGTACGTGGCACCGGACGGTTTGTGATCAGTGATGACATGACAATCAATCCGGCATCTACCAGAAGCATTCAGTCGCTGCTTCGAGCGTTCGGTCCTGATGGTATCTGCCATGACTTTGAGGAGCTCAAAGTGACCGTCGGCTGGTCTACTGTAAGACGATAAATTTAGTTACTAGCTACTCTATACGAAACTATTGCCATCGGAGTAGAATCCCTTCTTTTGTCTAACATCTGGACTTGGTCACGATTTACTCCTGGTTTTATTCATGTTGAAGGCCTTCCTTTCTTCAGATACCATACTCACTGACACATTTCTATCAAATGAATCTGATGCCAAGGCTGCTCATGGTAGTACTATGAAGGAACAGAGCATCAGTCAGAAAGTTCCACCGTCCAATCAAGATTCTGCAGGTTCTTCACCAGAAACTAAGTTCAAGGTTTTCTACGACACCTATCAAAAGGAGGTCGTGTATGCTGAATGTAACAGCGAGTTCGTGGACCTGCTCCTGGGTTTCTTAACCTACCCTATGAGCTGTGTGATCAAGCACACAGGAGCTCGCACTCGCCATCTTGGCAGGTGCTTCAGCAATCTCTATGGCAGCGTTGCAGAGCTCGCCAGTGCTGGTTGCTTCACAGGTGGCCTCCCCAGTGTGATGTTACTGGATCCAAGCATTATGCCGTTTAACATTTTGAACAACATCATGTCTGGTCGGTGCCGATCGCTTGACTGCCGGTGTCGGAAGGACACGATGCCAGAGCTAGCACAGTATTGCTTCCATCCTGAGATTGTCGAGGAACAGAGGTATGTCATAGGCGATGATCTACTTATTTATCAGGCCACTGCCATGTCCGTGATGAAGTATTGGTCTGGGAGGTACAAGGATATGGTACTGGAGATGGACATTACTGTCGGGAAGCAGGAGGTAATCTAGCTTGTGAATTGATTAAATTCACTTTTTGTTGGGTTTTTTTTTGCCAATGATTTTCGTTGTTCTTGCAGGCTGTTGCACTGCTGCGTGCCGCCCTTACTTCGAAGAATGCACTGACCGAAGTGTTCATTGACGAGCTGGAGAAACAGTCCCTTGTACAGAAGATGCAGATATTTGCCAAGATCCCCTGGGGCAAGACCATAACCGTGGAGGTCACGAGATCCGACACCATTGCCACCGTCAAGAGCAAGATCAAGGAGAAGGCGTCCATTCCTGCAGGGTATCGTCATGAATTGGTCTACGGTAGCAGATATCTTAAAGACTTGTCCAGCGTTGCTGATTACAATCTCGTCAAAGAATGTACCATCACCAGCGAATTTTTCAGGAAGTGATTGATAATGCAGTCTGTTTGCTGTTGTTTAGTTCTGGTAGTGGTTATTTTGGCTTTATTTAAGTTCACGCAGTGGGTCTCGTGCTCTCCTGTAATGGTCTGTCTGTCTGTCCAATCTGCTCAGAAACTTGAACTTTCGTGGAGGCGTCTCCTTGGAATGGAAGTTGGACATGGAGAAAAGAGCTGAAATTGTAGTATTGAGCATGTTACAACTTGGAAGTACACGTTTATATTTTAAAAGGTTAATCTAGAGATTATTTTTAACCAACGTACACAGTGAAGAATTTCTTCGTTGCTGCAACAAAATATAGAATCTTGTGAACACTGAAAAAGAAAACAGAGAGAGAGTTGCCCTTTTCTGAATTTTTGTTTCTCGGTCCATCCTTTTGTTCAATTCAACAGAGCGAACAGATCCTTTGGGAAAGGAAAAAAAAAAACAGAGTGATCAGCTTTCGATCAAGCGTCAACAACTGTAGCATAGGAGTACAACACTTCCAACTTACAGGACAAGTCGCAGCCCATGCATGCAAGCAGATCTAGTACACCCTATAGCCCACAAGACTGTTGAGGCCCTGCGTTTCACGATCGACCATGCCAGCGCCGGCTTCGAGGCGCGCGCGCACGCGCTCGTCCGCGAGCAGCTCCGGCGTGAATTCATTCCTCCAGCCGGCGCACCACGCGACGGCCTCCCCCAACGACGGCCTGGTGGAACGCAGCCAGTGGAGCAGCGCCTCTTCCCATCGGTCGAAGAACTCAGCTTCAAGGATGGTCACCATGTCCTGCGCGTGCACTAGGGGCGCCCACCCCATCACCGTGCTGAACGAGCAGTCCATCTGCTTCGGCGGCGTGATCCTCAGCTCCCGCAGCTGACGTGCGAGCCTCGGCAGGATGTGACGCCCGGCGAAGGCGTCCCATTGCATCGGGTGAAGGTACTTTTTCAGAGACGAGACGATGCCGTGGTGATCGGCGTGGGCGATGACCTTGCTCGCCACCGTGTCGTAGAGGCTGTCCGGCAAGTGCCCGACGAGGGGGGTCCACGGGCGTAGCCAGTGCTGGCAGTTCGGGTCCCACACCGGCTCCCACTCCCGCGCGTCCGCGGCCATCCTCGGCGTGATCACCTCCTCGACGAGGTAGCGTATGGTGGCAGGAGGCAGCGACGCTTTCCACGTCCCCGGCGTGCGCTCCCGGTCGAACACCTTCGCCGACTCGACGACCGCCGCCAGCGTGCCCGCCGTTTCCGGGCTACCATCCCCTTGGAGTTCGAGCGAATGCAGCAGGGTGATGGTCTTGTCGAAGCACTCACGTTCAAGGGACAACGCTCGTGAAAGGTTTCGCCACCGGCGGGACCACTCGTCTTCGGCCACCGGCGGCGTGTTCTGCAGCCCGTTGTCGTGCGGTGTGTCGTCATGGCCGATCCCGGCGTTCGGGCGCGGCAGTACCACGGGCTCTACGTGGGCGATGATCCCTTGCCGCTGCGCGCCCAGGCCGGAGCCCTCGCGGTAGTTCCACTGCCGCATCATCCTTGCCACCGCCTCGGTGGTGAGCGCCAGGCTCCCGGGCATGTTGGAAGGATATGCTGCCTTGGCCTCCAGCGTCGCCATTGCCATGCCGGCCGGGCGATCGACCTCTTGCAAACACCGAATTTATTGGAAACGGGCTGGTAAGTTTGGTATAGGTACGTACGCATCATTATATGGACTGGGTACCAAATCCTTTGAGCTCCGAGTAGGATTAGTGTTCGTCACCCAATCGTTCGAGCTCCGAGTAGGATTAGTGTTCGTCACCCAATCGTTCGAGCTCCGAGTAGGATTCGTGTTCGTCACCCAATCCCTCCAACTCCGAGTAGGATTCGTCTTTTTTTCCTTCCGAAAAGGAGGCTTAAACATCTGGCCAAGTAGGATTAGTGTTCGTCACCAAATAATATTCCTAAAACGTACACACGTGTGTCACAATTCAACGTGGCCCAAACACACTTGATGTCGTTCGATTCATTTACATGAATATTACAACAGTTGCCATATGGGTCGAGAGCCACGTAAGCACCCAGCGTCGTGTGGGCGTTATCATTTAGTGCCACACATGTGGACGCTCCTCGCCCGAATGGACGCAGGACGCTCGCCCGAACATGTGGGCGAAACTGCTCTTCGCCCACACGACGCTCACATGGTGATAGATGGCAACTCAAGGTGTGTATATGTGGCAACTACTTAATCACATACGACAACTATGGTTGACCATACATGACAACTATGGTTTAACCACACGTGGCAACTCCAATTAATTACACATTGTGCATATATGACAACTAGTTAATTGCACACGGCAACTATAGTTGATCATACATGACAACTATGGTTTGACCACGCGTGGCAACTCCAATTAGTTACACATGGCAACTATATTTAATGATACATGGCAGACATAGCAACTATAGTTAATTACACATGGCAACTAAAGTTGATCAGAAAAACTAAAGTTGATTACACGCGTTGCCACACAAGGGTCGTGTGGGCCATCGTAGCTGCGCCTAAATGTGTGGACGATTTTAATATTTACCCACACAGAATCGTATGGGTTGTTTCCTGGATAACGAGTCATGTGGTTAAGTGTCCATTATGCCACACGCGTGACAGTTATCGACGTCGATCATATTAGGATCCTGATAACGCCCTAACGTTCGGTGAGGTGAGGAGCCAGATCGAACGATTCGAGAGGGGCCCACGCGAACGACGTGCTCCCACTCCTCCAGCGGACCAGGCCAAAAACGCCATTGCCTTTAAGAATTTAAAAAACAAGAATTGCAACGTTGTACGCCAAAAACAGCTCCTGCCTCTCCGAACAAATAGAGAATATCAAAAAGGCCTGAAAATGCACTGGATCAAGAAAACACTTCCTGAAAATAATCTAGGAAATCTATACTACATGACAAAAAGTTGCCTTGCTCTAATGAATAAAATTATCATATTTTTATGAAAAATAAAAGTTATAATACAGAAATTTTCATGATTTTCCATCATGTTCAAACACACTTCATGACAAATTTAGTGTGAAATTTTTGCCATCATATCATAAAAAACAAAAAAATGGACATATAGGATATACAAAAAGATTTCTGAGCAATGCCATATCAATAAGTCAAATTTTCTTAACTTTATCTTTTAATACACAAATTTACTTGCATTTTACTTACACGCAACTAACAAAAATTAAAAACAGGGACAAAAGTGCCATGACACAATTAAAAAATCACACAAATCTGCATGTTTGTGATTTGGTATACTCGATGAATTTTCCGTAGAATATAAAATAAATTTGCTATTGTAAGAAACACAAAAACAACATACACAGGAAAAATTGCCACGGTATAAAATGAGAAACATGCAGATATAAAATCTTTGATGGAAAATGATCTATATGTCATGGAAAACTTAGCTAACAAAAGGTTTACACTTGTAAATTTTTTTGCCATGTTATGAAGTATGAGTTTGCCACGGTTCAAACAAATAAAAATTCTGTTGTCCATCATATAATTTTTCCATGGTCTAAAATACAAAAAAATAAGTAGCCAAGGTCCAAACATAAACAAATTAATTGCCATGGTAGAAAAATAAATCTGCCATGGTGCAAACAATAAAGTTGCCATGGTTCTAATTTTTTTTGCCATGTTATGAAGTATGAATGTGCCATGGTTTAAACAAATAAAAATGCCATGGTCACAGAAATAAATTTGCCATTGTCCATAATATAATTTTGCCATGGTTAAGCTACAAAAAAGTAGCCATGGTCCAAATAAAAAGAAAATACTTACCATGGTTGAAAAATAAATCTGATATGATGCAAACAATAAAGGTGCCATGGTTAATACTTTTTTCCATGGTTCGAACAATAAAAATGCCATGCTCATAGAAATAAATTTGCCATGGGAAAAAATAAAAAATGTCACAGTCTTTTAATTGGCGCGTGGGAAAAAACATTTAAACTTGCGATAGTAACACATCTTAAAGCTGCCATGACAAGTGTTTAAATGGCAGTGTGAAAAACTCCAAACTTTTCGCCACAACACATCTTTATTTGCCGTGGCAAGCCCCCATCTTAAATTGCCATGGGCAAAAGTATATTTTAGTTTCATGTCAAAACACACCGTAAAAAAAATCTAAACTTGACATGGCAACACATCTTAAAGTTGCCATGGCAAATGTTAAATGGTGTGTCAGAAAACTCCAAACTTGTCATGGAAACATCTTACTTTGCCTTGGTAAAAACACATGTCAAATTGCCATGACAAGAGTATATTTTAGTTTCCATGGCAAAACACTCTGTAAGTTGTTGTATCAAAACACATGTTAAGTTTGTCATGGCAAAAAAAAAATCTAAGTTTACATATCAAAACATTAACTAAACTTATGCCGACAACATGGATATAGGCTGAACCCAAATTCATGTGCACAAGAAATGACATGATTTTGCAAAACACACACACACACACACACACAAATTTGCCATGCTCATGAAAATACAGCAGATCTAAAAAAAATCATGTATATGAAGCAAAAACAAAAGGAAAATAGTTTGGCACTCGTCTAGCTCTGCTCGGAGGTGGATCACGGCGGCGAGGTGCTGGACTTTCACGCGGGTGGTGACCGGTCAACAGCGCTATGGTCCACGGCTGATGGTGGTGATCTAGATCCGGTTGGCCAGGTGGGGATGACTGCGGACAGTACTGCAGTGACCTCCGACGGCTCCATGACAACGGTGGTAATCGAAATATCTTCGGGAGTGTTCATCTCCACATGAGTGTTCAATTGGAGCGACAACATGCAATCTTTTGGCCATACTGTGTGACTGTCTAACTATCTTGCTGAATGTAAGTGCCTCTGTAGCCGGCTATTCTGTCGTGTCCACCAATTAATGGAATGCTATGTTTTCGCATAAAAAAAGAGATAGAGATAGAGATTTTTTTTGCATGGAGAGATAGAGATTCTAGTCTAGTACCAAAGGGACGGGAACTTGGTGCTCTCGGGTTCTGGCGCACCCTATATGCGCCAAAAAATAGTAATTAAAAAAAATTAAAATTATAAATCTTTTTTGGAATCAACATGATTAGGTATTCTACTCATATAAAAGTTTGGACAAGAAATGATTCATTTTGACTTCAGGGCAAAAAAGAGAAGTTTATGATGATAATATAGCGTATATAGTACTCGTATATAGCGTCTTTTTCTCGAATCTTCGACCCAGGATACAACAAAAGTCTTTCTCTGACGAATCTTTTTATACGACTACAATATTTGATCATGTTTGATACCAAAGAAGTTTCAAGATTTTTTAAACTTTTTTCGAATTACTAATTTTTTTTTTGCATATAGGGTGCGCTGCTACCCAGGTTCTTCTTTGTATTTTTCAGTACCAAAGCCACAATATCAGCCTAGAACCATATGTATTTGGTTTGGTGCATCATTGGTAGTGCAGTATAGTACTCCCTATATCCCAAATATAAGAACGTACACTAGTGTTAAAAACGTTGTTATATTATGGGACGGAGGGAGTATATTCTAAGAGCGTACATTTTTTCTTCTGATTCACATTTATTAGAATTTGCCAGCAGACCTGACAACATTCTCACCGTTTATTTAATTAGGTTTCCTATAAAGGGCAGTTTGGCTCACAGATAGGGCATTTGGCCTTGCATTCTTCCCGTGTAAGAAAGCATGGTCTGCCCGGTAGGGTCAGACAGCAGGTGCAGGTCTCCGTCTGCAAGCTTGGATCTGGACAAATATTCGTGGTACAAAATTGCAGGTTAACTTTGCTCTCATCTAATGTTGTCAAGTTGACCACATTAGCACTAGCATTTGCACTTATGTGACTCCTCCTTCCACCTTCGAGACGGCCTGTTGCATACAATATTCTGATACATTATACTTTTGTCCTGAAATGATAGATAACACGAGCAAGAATATGCGGGGAATATGACATGCACACACGAGATATAGGTACACTTACACTGTGACGATGTTGTGAGCAGCACCCCCCCCCCCCCCCCTTCTCATATTGAGTGCTAAGCTCGAGGTTGTTGACATACTATATGACAACCGGATATTGGAGTCGGGAATATGAGAGCCAGTGACTGACTGAGGTCGGGTAAGCCGCAATATGTATCACAACACACATGGTAAACTAACTATTTTAATGCTAGGCGATGGGAATGATATGATCCGGATGGTAGGCGATTCCGTTCGAATGCATATCTCAATCATTTAATATCGCTACAGAAGATCGGGGACTTTTATTTCTTTTTCCTTTCAGATACATGTGTATCGGCTTCGAGACTAATGACGAAGATTTTTTTCTTCTCCTAGCATTCACATTGATATGGAAGAGGCGCGTGTTTCATCGCCTTTGTGGAGATTATTGATCCTCACCCATTGCCTTTTCTTTCTTGTCCTTTTCCAGTGCAACGAGACTAATGCCTCGCTTATTGTCTCTGGAGCGAATATCCGCCCCATCATCAGAAAGAGGGCGGTGATTCATGGCCATGTCAAGATGCCGAATAACCGAGAGGGCCATACACAGTTGAAACTTGTGATTGGACAACATGATGCGTCCCTAGGATCTCAAGTACTTATCCTTACAATTAAGCTTGTGGAAGAGTCGTTGGTATGGATCATGATGATTTGAGGGCTCGCACCAAGCATTTTGCACCACCACCATAAACCCAGGCAAACGCGTCCAGAAGCTCTTGAACTTGAAAGGTCTAGGTTTCTCAAGACCCCAACCGCAAGCTAGCAGCAAGGGGCAATGATCAGACACAGAGTTTGATAGGGCTGGGAGAATATGATCCTCGAAAGAAATGTCCCAATCTTCGTTGCGAAAAAACTGTCGATCTTGTTAAGGGTTGGGGGTCTGACGTTCACTGCTTCAGGTGAAAGCGATTCTACATGTGAATCTCTCAAAGCTCGCAACTCTGGAGAGCAGCCCTGAACCGGTTGAGTCTGTTTCAACTGATATTGAGATTATTTTTGTCCCTAGCGTGGTATATTTGGTTTAATCACCCAGTGCTAGCCAAGGGAGCCCCTCGCGTGCCCAAGGACGGTTTTAAAGCAAGCAACTTAGTGAAGAACAACTCTTCTTTGCATAGTCAGTACGGTTGTAAACAACGGTGATCCTGAACTCCTTTTAGTCCGTGGAGTCTCGCAGCTTGACATCGACTAAAAGGCAGAAGGTATCAGCCAGGTCCTGCGAGGACATTGGAGACCTGGAGTAACCCTCGTCCCATAGCACAAGAATGCCGCCTCGGGTGCCTAGCGCCAGAAGGTGCACAAAGCTCTAAAGCTGACTTCCTCTAGGAAATGAGTCAGTGAAGGAGTCGACATGCATAGTTTGATTTCAGACAAAATTTATTTGTCTTTTTCAACAACAAAGGGAGTATGAATCATCAGCATACGTGACATGATTTGGGAGATCCGTTCAATTTTTTCAAACACTCAGATGTACTCACCAAATCAATAGTATGAACACCCCTAGAGGTAGACCAACTTCACCCTAGCCCTCCCCCTCCCCAAAATAATTGATTGCGTGCTACCGCATGTCGTTCAATCGATGGAGCTAACATGTCATGGTTGATCGGGTAAGGGAGTCATTAAGGCACGGTTTTGTCGGAGCAACACCCTCGAGGAGAAACCATCATTGTTGGAAGAGCCGCATATCCAGAGCCAAAACTCCAATATTTCTCATAGGTTTGGCACCAGTACTACAGGTTGCGCCGAGATGATGGACGTGGCCAGATGATCAAACTACGTACATAGGGAAGTTGTTGCCGCTGCGGTGCAACAAGCTTTGCAAACCATAATCTCACCAGACAAAATGACTAACAGAAAAATAGTCCATTAACTCCACCTTAGACAACACCATAGGAGACTCGAGGGGACCTTATTTGTCAGTTGGCGTTGCCACCACCATCAATGACATGCCACTTGAGAAGACCTTATTGATGAGCACATGGGTACATCATACATGACATTACAGAAAAGTGCACAATTTAGTCAGAAAGAATTACTAAGCCGAACCAAGCAAACACATGACCAGGTGAACGCTAACTTAAGTTTACCCTGTAACCTTGATGACACAACTATGCTTTCATCCCATTATTGTTGGTTGAACTTAGGTACCACATGGAAGAAATCCAAAAACCTATGAGCTCTTGAAGCAACCGGTTTAGAGGAACAATTTTGGAGAAAACAAGTTTCAAGTGAAGCTGATGCTGTCAGTTTTTACCTCTGATGTTTCATTGTGTCACACCCATGTGGTGGATAGACGGGTCCATAGGGTTACATCAACAGAAGCTACATCAAATTATCTTTCCAATGCAAAAAACCTCACATCATTTGGAGTTGTGAGTCAAAAACTCTAGTCATTCTCGTGGAAGGTGTCCACGCAGTCAAGGCTTCGCGAATTTTCGAGGAGCTCTCCAACAACTCCCAAAGTTGACTGCTTATTCACCCAAGAAAGCCATGCAAACCTGCTTACTTTTGAAACCCTTTTCTCACCTAGCTAAGGGGGGTTGTCCCTGCTATAAAACCCCATCCCCCCATCCTCTAGAAAACCATTTTGTCAAACCATTCAACTACAAGCTTATGTAGCAAGACTGCTAGAGAGATGATACGTCTCCAACATATCTATAATTTTTTATTGTTCCGAACTATTATATTATCTGTTTTGGATGTTTATGGGCTTTATTTTACACTTTTATATTATTTTTGGGACTAACCTATTAACCCAGAGCCTAGTGCCAGTTCCTGTTTTTTCCCTTGTTTCAGTGTTTCGAAGAAAAGGAATATCAAACGGAGTCCAAACGGAATGAAACCTTCGGGAGAGTTATTTTTGGAAAGAAAGCAATCCAGGAGACTTGGAGTACACGTCAGGGAATCAATGAGGAGAGCATGAGGCAGGGGGCCGCGCCCACCCCCCTGAGCGCACCCTCCACCCTCGTGGGCCCCTCGTGGCTCCCCTGACCAACTTCTTTCGCATATATATGTCCATATACCCTAAAACCATCGGGGAACAGAATAGATCGGGAGTTCCGCCGCCGCAAGCCTCTGTAGCCACCAAAAACCAATTGGGACCCTGTTCCGGCACCCTGCCGGAGGAGGGATCCCTCACCGGTGGCCATCTTCATCATCCCAGCGCTCTCCATGACGAGGAGGGAGTAGTTCACCCTCGGGGCTGAGGGTATGTACCAGTAGCTATGTGTTTGATCTCTCTCTCTCTCATGTTCTTGAGGTGATACGATCTTGATGTATCGCGAGCTTTGCTATTATAGTTGGATCTTATGATGTTTCTCCCCCTCTACTCTCTTGTAACGGATTGAGTTTTCCCTTCGAAGTTATCTTATCGGATTGGGTCTTTAAGGATTTGAGAACACTTGATGTATGTCTTGCATGTGTGTATCTGTGGTGACAATGGGATATCACGTAATTCAGTTGATGTATGTTTTGGTGATCAACTTGCGGGTTCCGCCCATGAACCTATGCATAGGGGTTGGCACACGTTTTCGTCTTGACTCTCTGGTAGAAACTTTGGGGCACTCTTTGAAGTACTTTGTGTTGGTTGAATAGATGAATCTGAGATTGTGTGATGCATATCGTATAATCATACCCATAGATACTTGAGGTGACATTGGAGTATCTAGGTGACATTAGGGTTTTGGTTGATTTCTATCTTAAGGTGTTATTCTAGTACGAACTCTATGATAGATCGAACGGAAAGAATAGCTTCGTGTTATTTTACTACGGACTCTTGAATAGATCGATCAGAAAGAATAACTTTGAGGTGGTTTCGTACCCTACAATAATCTCTTCGTTTGTTCTCCGCTATTAGTGACTTAGGAGTGACTCTTTGTTGCATGTTGAGGGATAGTTATATGATCAAATTATGTTATTATTGTTGAGAGAACTTGCACTAGTGAAAGTATGAACCCTAGGCCTTGTTTCCTAGCATTGCAATACCGTTTACGCTCACTTTTATCATTAGTTACCTTGCTGTTTTCATATTTTCAGATTACAAAAACCTATATCTACCATCCATATTGCACTTGTATCACCATCTCTTCGCCGAACTAGTGCACCTATACAATTTACCATTGTATTGGGTGTGTTGGGGACACAAGAGACTCTTTGTTATTTGGTTGCAGGGTTGTTTGAGAGAGACCATCTTCATCCTACGCCTCCCACAGATTGATAAACCTTAGGTCATCCAATTGAGGGAAATTTGCTACTATCCTACAAACCTCTGCACTTGGAGGCCCAACAACGTCTACAAGAAGAAGGTTGTGTTGTAGACATCAAGCTCTTTTCTGGCGCCATTGCCGGGGAGGCTAGGTAAGCGGCACTCACACCCCGTCAACTAAGCTCTTTTCTGGCGCCGTTGCCGGGGAGGTGAGTGCTTGAAGGTATATCTTTAGATCTTGCAATCGAATCTTTTAGTTTCTTGTTTTATCACTAGTTTAGTCTATAAAAGAAAACTACAAAAAAATGGAATTGAGTTTGTCTCATACGCTTCATCTTTTTAATATCTTTCGTGAGTATGATGGAAAGGAAAATTGTGCCAAAGTGTTAGAAGAAGAATGCATTAAAATGTTTGGCACTAAATGTTTGAATGATGAGCATGATTGCAATGTTGTTAGTATGAACTCCTTGAATACCTATGGTATTAATGATGATTGCACTAGTTATGATGAAAATGTCTCCTATAAACATGTCAATTTTTGTGGAGTGCATTGGGTTTGCAAGTACACACCAAATAGGAAAGATAGATATTGCAAGAGGCATAAGCATTTAGAAACTAAATGGTTACAAGAAATGCTAAATGTTAGTGCTGAAAATTTAAAATTTCTTAGCCATACTTGTGAACTTTACAATGAACATGGTCATTTAAATATCAAATGCAAATTGTTTCATGATCGAATCGTGTCCAAAAATTGTGATGACTTGATTTCGCTTGCACATTATAGTGAACTTAGTTAGCTTTTGGGTTATGAAGAAATGAAACGTCAAACTAAGATTATTCCAGAATATAACCTCGAGAAATTCCTCGATATTGATCTATAAGAAATTTATATGTATTGCGGTGAATTGCATTGAAAATCCTTATATTACCAATTACATAAAGAAAAGAAAACAAATAGAAGATGAAGAGAACACTAATGAAAGGTAAGAGACTTCCTAATATCCTCCTATTACTTCTTATGACGAATCAGGTAACGAGGAGCTTTCTATTCAACCAATCTCATCAATAAGGAGCTCAAAAAGAGGGATAAACCCGCACATGATGTGAAGAAGAAAAAGAAAAAACGGAGAAGCAAAGGTAAAAAGGTATCCCTCCCAAATGTTGTTGCTCCTATTACTCATTGTGATGATGATAATTGCTATACTATTGGTGCTATCCATACTATTAATAATGAGAGTGATTATGCTTATGATATGAAAAGGCCCAAGCTTGGGGATGCTATGTTTGATTAGGATGACACATTTGAGAATATATTTGCTGAAATTAATGTTTGTCCCAAGCTTGGGCATGCTACTTTTAATGAAGATGATATTTTTAGCTTCCCAAGTTTTGATATGCAAAGTTGTTATGATGATAGCATGCCTTCTACCTATGATGATTATATTGATGAAAGTGGGTTTGGAAGAGTGTCAACTTTAGGAAGTAATGATCCCACTATTTTGGAGGATGTTGAATCTTATAATATTTATGAAAGTGGATTTGGAGAGGTCATGACTTTATTTAGTGATGAGTCCACTATCTTGGAAGAGGTTTCAATCGATTATGATGAGAACAAAGTTGCTACTTATGATGATTATTGTGATAAAACTTATGCTATAAAAAGTAGTGATGATTATATTTATAAAACTTGTCATGATTATGATTACCCTTTTTCTGAACATTACTCTTTTAATGTGGAAACAATTTATAGTATTCAAGTCTCTTATGATACTCCCACTATTCCGAATGAGAAGAATTTTGCTTATGTGGAGAGTAGTAAAATTTCTATGCAAGTAGATCATGAAAAGAATGCTTTAGGTGCTGGTTATATTGTTGAATTCATTCATGATGCTACTGAAAGTTATTATGAGGGAGGAATGTATGCTTGTAGGAATTGCAATAATATCAAGTTTCCTCTCTATGTGCTTAAAATCTTGAAGTTATGCCTATTTTACCTTCCTATGCAAGTTGATTCTTGTTCCCATAAGTTGTTTGCTCACAAAATCCCTATGCATAGGAAGTGGGTTAGACTTAAATGTGCTAGTCATATTCTTCATGATGCTCTCTTTATGTTTCAATTCTTATCTTTTATGTGAGCATCATTGAAATCATCATGCTTAGCTAGGGGCGTTAAACGTTAGCGCTTGTTGGGAGGCAACCCAATTTTATTTTAGTTTCTTGCTTCTTGGTTATGTTTAGGAATAAATAATCCATCTAGCTTCTGTTTAGATGTGGTTTTGTGTTTTAATTAGTGTTTGTGCCAAGTAGAACCTTTGGGAAGACTTGGGTGAAGTCTTTATGATCATGCTGTAAAAAACAGAAACTTTAGCGCTCACGAGATTAGCTAAAACTTTTTACTGGAGAGTGCCATTTAGTTGATTCTTTTTGCAGACGATTACTAGACAAATTCCTCAGGTCCACAAATTTATATTAGAATTTTTGGAGTTCCAGAAGTATATGTTTGATACAGATTACTACAGACTGTTCTGTTTTTGACAGATTCTGTTTTTCGTGTGTTGTTTGCTTATTTTGATGAATCTGTGAGTAGTATCGGAGGGTATGAACCATAGAGAAGTTGGAATACAGTAGATATTACACCAATATGAATTTAGAATGAGTTCACAACAGTACATAAGTGGTGATTTATTTTCTTATACTAACGGAGCTTACGACTTTTCTGTTAAGTTTTGTGTTGTGAAGTTTTCAAGTTTTGGGTAAAGATTCGATGGACTATGGAATAAGGAGTGGCAAGAGCCTAAGCTTGGGCATGCCCAAGGCACCCCAAGGTAATATTCAAGGATAACCAAGAGCCTAACCTTGGGGATGCCCCGGAAGGTATCCCCTCTTTCGTCTTCGTTCATCGGTAACTTTACTTGGAGCTATATTTTTATTCACCACATTATATGTGTTTTGCTTGGAGCGTCATTTTATTTTCTTTAGATTTGCTTGCTGTTTGAATAAAATATCAAGATCTGAAATTCTTAAATGTTAGATAGTCTTCACATAGTTACATAATTATTCAACTACTCATTGATCTTCACTTATATTATTTTGAGAGTCTTTAGAACAGCATGGTAATTTGCTTTGGTTATGAATTTAGTCCTAATATGATGGGCATCCAAGAGGGATATAATAAAAACTTTCATATAAAGTGCATTGAATACTATGAGAAGTTTGATTCTTTATGATTGTTTTGAGATATGAAGATGGTGATATTAAAGTCATGCTAGTTGAGTAGTTGTGAATTTGAGAAATACTTGTTCTAAAGTTTGTGATTCCCGTAGCATGCACGTATGGTGAACCATTATGTGATGAAGTCGGAGCATGATTTATTTATTGATTGTCCTCCTTATGAGTGGCGGTCGGGGACGAGCGATGATCTTTTCCTACCAATCTATCCCCATAGGAGCATGCGCGTAGTACTTTGTTTTGATAACTAATAGATTTTTGCAATAAGTATGTGAGTTCTTTATGACTAATGTCGAGTCCATGGATTATACGCACTCTCACCCTTCCACCATTGCTAGCCTATCTAATACTGCACACCTTTCGCCGGTATCATACACCCACCATATAACTTGCTCAAAACAGCCACCATACCTACCTATTATGGCATTTCCATAGCCATTCCGAGATATATTGCCATGCAACTTTCCACCGTTCCGTTTGTTATGACACGCTCCATCATTGTCATATTGCTTTGCATGATCATATAGTTGACATTGTATTTTGGCAAAGCCACCGTTCATAATTCTTTCATACATGTCACTCATGACTCATTGCACATCCCGGTACACCGCCGGAGGCATTCATATAGAGTCATATTTTGTTCTAAGTATCGAGTTGTAATTCTTGAGTTGTAAGTAAATAAATGTGTGATGATCATCATTATTAGAGCATTGTCCCAGTGAGGAAAGGATGATGGAGACTATGATTCCCCCACAAGTCAGGATGAGACTCCGGACTAAAAAAAAGGAGGCCATACAAAAAAAGAGAAAAGGCCCAAATAAAAAAAATAAAAAAAAGAGAGAAAAAGAGAGAAGGGACAATGGTACTATCCTTTTACCACACTTGTGCTTCAAAGTAGCACCATGATCTTCATGATAGAGAGTCTCCTATGTTGTCACTTTCATATACTAGTGGGAATTTTTCATTATAGAACTTGGCTTGTATATTCCAATGATGGGCTTCCTCAAAATGCCCTAGGTCTTCGTGAGCAAGCAAGTTGGATGCACACCCACTTAGTTTCTTTTGTTGAGCTTTCATATACTTATAGCTCTAGTGCATCCGTTGCATGGCAATCCCTACTCACTCACATTGATATCTATTGATGGGCATCTCCATAGCCCGTTGATACGCCTAGTTGATGTGAGACTATCTTCTCCTTTTTGTCTTCTCCACAACCACCATTCTATTCCACATATAGTGCTATATCCATGGCTCACGCTCATATATTGCGTGAAGATTGAAAAAGTTTGAGAACATCAAAAGTATGAAACAATTGCTTGGCTTGTCATCGGGGTTGTGCATGATTTAAATATTTTGTGTGATGAAGATAGAGCATAGCCAGATTATATGATTTTGTAGGGATAACTTTCTTTGGCCATGTTATTTTGAGAAGACATGATTACTTTGTTAGTATGCTTGAAGTATTATTGTTTTCATGTCAATATTAAACTTTTGTCTTGAATCTTATGGATCTGAATATTCTTGCCACAATAAAGAAGATTACATTGATAAATATGTTAGGTAGCATTTCACATCAAAAATTCTGTTTTTATCATTTACCTACTCGAGGACGAGCAGGAATTAAGCTTGGGGATGCTGATACGTCTCCAACGTATCTATAATTTTTGATTGTTCCATGCTATTATATTATCTGTTTTGGATGTTTATGGGCTTTATTTTACACTTGTATATTATTTTTGGGACTAACCTATTAACCCAGAGCCTAGTGCCAATTCCTGTTTTTTCCCTTGTTTCAGTGTTTCGAAGAAAAGGAATATCAAACGGAGTCCAAATGGAATGAAACCTTCCGGAGAGTTATTTTTGGAAAGAAAGCAATCCAGGAGACTTGGAGTACACGTCAAGGAATCAACGAGGAGAGCACGAGGCAGGGGGCGCGCCCACCCCCCTGGGCGCGCCCTCCACCCTCGTGGGCCCCTCGTTGCTCCCCTGACTGACTTCTTTCGCCTATATATGTCCATATAGCCTAAAACCATCGGGGAACAGAATAGATCGGGAGTTTCGCCGCCACAAGCCTCTATAGCCACCAAAAACCAATCGGGACCCTGTTTCGGCACCCTGCCGGAGGGGGGATCCCTCACCGGTGGCCATCTTCATCATCCCGGCGCTCTCCATGACAAGGAGGGAGTAGTTCACCCTTGGGGCTGAGGGTATGTACCCGTAGCTATGTGTTTGATCTCTCTCTCTCTCGTGTTCTTGAGGTGATACGATCTTGATGTATCGCGAGCTTTGCTATTATAGTTGGATCTTATGATGTTTCTCCCCCTCTACTCTCTTGTAATGGATTGAGTTTTCCCTTCGAAGTTATCTTATCGGATTGAGTCTTTAAGGATTTGAGAACACTTGATGTATGTCTTGCATGTGCGTATCTGTGGTGACAATGGGATATCACGTGATTCACTTGATGTATGTTTTGGTGATCAACTTGCGGGTTCCGCCCATGAACCTATGCATAGGGGTTGGCACACGTTTTCGTCTTGACTCTCCGGTAGAAACTTTGGGGCACTCTTTGAAGTACTTTGTGTAGGTTGAATAGATGAATCTGAGATTGTGTGATGCATATCGTATAATCATACCCATGGATACTTGAGGTGACATTGGAGTATCTAGGTGACATTAGGGTTTTGGTTGATTTGTATCTTAAGGTGTTATTCTAGTACGAACTCTATGATAGATCGAACGGAAAGAATAGCTTCGTGTTATTTTACTACGGACTCTTGAATAGATCGATCAGAAAGAATAACTTTGAGGTGGTTTCGTACCCTACAATAATCTCTTCGTTTGTTCTCCTCTATTAGTGACTTTGGAGTGACTCTTTTTTGCATGTTGAGGGATAGTTATATGATCCAATTATGTTATTATTGTTGAGAGAACTTGCACTAGTGAAAGTATGAACCATAGGCCTTGTTTCCTAGCATTGCAATACCGTTTACGCTCACTTTTATCATTAGTTACCTTGCTGTTTTTATATTTTCAGATTACAAAAACCTATATCTACCATCCATATTGCACTTGTATCACCATCTCTTCGCCGAACTAGTGCACCTATACAGTTTACCATTGTATTGGGTGTGTTGGGGACACAAGAGACTCTTTGTTATTTGGTTGCAGGGTTGTTTGAGAGAGACCATCTTCATCCTACGCCTCCCACGGATTGATAAACCTTAGGTCATCCACTTGAGGGAAATTTGCTACTGTCCTACAAACCTCTGCACTTGGAGGCCCAACAACGTCTACAAGAAGAAGGTTGTGTAGTAGACATCAAGAGATCTTGCTACCTTTGCTCTTGTGAGTTCATTTGGATTCGCGAGAAGGAGCCTCTGGTTCCCCCTAATTCGTGCTCTACGGTTCCGGTAGTTTTGTGTGGATTAGTCCCGGTTTGTGGTTCTGCGATTGTTCGGACATTGGGTTGGAGTTCTTGTAGCTTCGGTCAGCCATCCCCAACGTACGGGTTGCATCCAACCTTGGCAAGTATAAAGCTAGTTATCACGGCTGCTTGCAGCTAGTTATCCCTTCCAATTCGATCCTACGACATGAAGATCGGGCCACCCTCAGGCATGAACTCGTTCATCGGGTTCGCACCTATCATCTAGTATCAGAGCCTTCCTTGACACGGTAGGATATGTTATCCAAGTTTATCTTGCTATCATCCCTTTAGATCAAGTGTTTTTCATGCTATATTTTCTGTCCTAGAAGTCCAAAGCACCACCAAAAATAAATCCAAGCCTTGTTGGTGCTGAGATCTTGTGTTGCATACCTTGCATGTTCTTCATCTTTTAGATCTACACCAAGTTCATCTTCGTAATTGCTTTCAGATTTGTTATTGTGCTTTGGGAAAAAAAGAAAAAAAGAGTGGAAAAATATTCAAAGAAAGAAAAAAAGAGTGGAAAAAGTCAAGGGAGAAAAAGAAAGTGTTGTGTAAGATCCAAAAGTTTCAGCTTGGTAGAAAATTTTAGAAGCTTGTGTGTTGTGTGTTTTTCAATCTTGGTGCAAAGGTGCAGCAGATCTATCCCCATATTTTCTTGGTTTGCATTAACTTGATTTCAGCACAAGCCCCTTTTTGTTTACCCCACTGGGCTCCACCAAAAACCGAAGGTAGTTCTTTGATCCCTGTCTTTCAATCGCTTTAACACATCCGAGAGAAGCACAATCTGATGTGAACTTATAAGAACTTTGGTGAGTAAGAGGTGAGGTTGTGTGATTCCACACAAAAATTATCCTATTCCACTTTCTAGCCCTACTAACATGGCAAGATTTGCATCGAGTGTTCATGGAGAAGATCAAGGGGAAGAAGATGCCCCATTCACACGTGCTGAGTTTATGAAATTACGGAACATGGTTCAAGAATTCCGAAGGAGGCTTAATGAGCGTCTTCCAACAGGTGGTGACGGGGTTCGACACGAATAATACCCCGTTTCTCATGAAGTGCAGCAAAGAAGACATGCTCGAGGGCATGACGTTGTTACTCGTGGGCGTGTCACTACTATTCAAGAAGTGCAACAAGGAGGACATGCTCGAGGGCATGGTGTTGCTGCTGCTCGTGGGTGTGGCGTTGCTGCTCCCAAAATGCGGCAAGGATGGCATGCTCGAGGGCAAGCTACTGCTGCCCCTAGGTGTTTCACTGCTGCTCATGAATCACAGCAAGGACGGCATGCCCGACGACAAAACTACGGTACCCGCCGGCACACCGACGACTCACCACAAAGCATGACAGTGGTTGATGAACCAACTCCGGTGATTCATAGCCCATGTTCACCTAAGAAGCTACTCCTAATGTTGGAATCTCAACCACCACCACTATCCCAACATCCAGGAAAAATGTGCCACAAATTCCATGTGAGGAAGAGATTCCACAATCCAAAATCCCACAACTTGAGAGTGATAAGAAAATCAAGCTGAGTGACGCCACCAAAAGTGAGGAAGAGTGTACACTTTCAAAAATCCCACCACTTGAGAGTGAAAAGAAAAATGAGTTCAGTGACTCCACCAAATGTGAGGAAGAGTGCCCACTTTCCACAATTCCATATATTGAGAGTGATAAGAAAAGTGAGGTGAGTGAGTCCACAAAATATGAGGATCAGATTGTTCATCATGAGATTAGAGAAATGCAAGATCTCCACCTAAATATACCACACATTCAGGGAGAGAGGATTAATGAGTTGTCTGAGTCCACAAAATGTGATATTGAGATCATTCCACACCTCATTAGAGAGATAAGTGATCCACATCCCAATATACCACACAATAAGAGTGAGAGGATAAGTGAGTTATGTGAGTCCACTAAATGTGAGGTTGAGATTTTTCAACAAGAGAATAGCAATATGAGTGATCCACCACCATGGGAAATTAGTAGTCCACCAAATGAAAAGAGAGATGAACATTCAATAACTAACCTTTCACAAAATTCTCTTTCTTTGCAATATGTGTAGGTGCAAAAGGCATACCTATCAGCTCTCTTGCAACCATGGGAGATTGAGATTCAAGAACAAATATGGAGGACACGAAACACCACTACACAAGGTGCATGTGTGAAGATCGATTTTCAGAAAGGCATTCAAGTACTCAATGCGGTAAAACAAAAAGGATCTTCCATTTTGATGAAGCCAGAGGTATGTGCTTATGAGATTTTGAAGAAATGGCATGATAAGATTAGATAAAAAGTGTTTGGTACATCTTCCATCCAGCAATTTGATTATGTTAATCTTGAAGAGACTATAAAAGATCCAATAAAATTGAATGTTGCACATGATTACTCATCATTTTCTTTTCCTAGTCATTTTGTATTGTCTTTGTGCTATAATTTGGTAGACCAAATGAAGTCGAGGACGACTTTTCTCCTAGAGAGGGAGGCTAGTATGAATGTGGTTATGGTTGGTTATAAATTTGTGCTCCATGAAAATGTTTGCTGGAAGGAACTCCTAAGTCGAACAAAACATCATGTTGTCATCGTCCATAAGATAGCAAAGTTGAAAACTAAAATTTTCTACATCATGAAACCTTTGCACTATGATTTGGCATTGCTCTGCTTTCTTTTGTGTGATGACCAGGTAGAGTCGAGGATGACTCCTTTTCAAGAAAGGGGGGATGATGAGGACATCTCGGTCATTGGAACAACACCAATCATCCCTGGACAAAATCCAAGTTGTGACAAACAAATACATGATCAGATGCAACACAATTCTAAGGTGAAAGCTACAAATGAGGGCTCCATTATTTCTTTGCATGGATATCTACTTATCTTTTGTAGATCAAAGGGAGTCGAGGACGACTCTCCATCAAGGGAGGGAGGACGATGAGCACATGGGTACATCATACATGACATTTCAGAAAAGTGCACAATTTAGTCAGAAATAATTACTAAGCCGAATCAAGCAAACACATGATCAGGTGAATGCTAACTCAAGTTTACCATGTAACCTTGATGACTATGCTTCATCCCATTATTGTTGCTTGAACTTAGGTGCCACATGGAAGAAATCCAACAACCTATGAGCTCTTGAAGCAACCGGTTTGGAGGAACAAGTTTGGAGAAAACAAGTTTCAAGTGAAGCTGATGCTGTCAGTTTTTACGTCTGATGTTTCATTGTGTCACACCCATGTGGTGGATATTCGGGGCCATAGGGGTACATCAATCGAAGTTACATCAAATTATCTTTCCAATGCAAAAACCTCACATCATTTGGAGTTATGAGTCAAAAGCTCTAGTCATTCTCATGGAAGGTGTCCAGGCTGTCAAGGCTTCGCGAATTTCCGAGGAGCTCTCCAGCAACTCCCAAAGTTGACTGCTTATTCACCCAAGCAAGCCATGCAAACTTGCTTACTTTTGAAACCCTTTTCACACCTAGCTAAGGGGGGTTGTCCCTGCTATAAAACCCCATCTCCCCCATCCTCTAGAAAACCTTTTTATCAAACCATACAGCTATAAGCTTATGCAGCAAGACTGCTAGAGAGATCCGAGAGATCTTGCTACCTTTGCTCTTGTGAGTTCATTCGGATTCGTGAGAAGGAGCCTCTGGTTCCCTCTAGTTCATGCTCTACGGTTCCAGCTGTTTTGTGTGGATTAGTCTCGGTTTGTGGTTTTGAGATTGTTCGGACAGTGGGTTGGAGTTCTTGTAGCTTCGGTCAGCCATCCCCAACGTACGGGTTGCATCCAACCTTGGCAGGTATAAAGCTAGTTATCCCGGCTGCTTGCAGCTAGTTATCCCTTCCGATTCGATCCTACAATGTGAAGATCGGGCCACCCTCGGGCGTGAACTCGTTCATCGGGTTCGCACCTATCACTTATTGAGCGTTGTCGCCACCACCGTTGGAAGAGCTGAAGCAACGGACAAAGAAGACCTACCTAAACGCCCCAAATCGAAGAAAGCATCCGATAGACGAGGGGGTTTCAGCACTTCCACACCAGTAAAGCGAGTAGAGGAGGATGGGGCTGACCTATCGACGGAGGAGAGGTGGTGGCACAATGCACCCAAAGATTAGCTCTCCTGGGGTTTGGAGACGACATTTATGCTAAACACTACAAAAAAAGACACATCTGTGACATTTTGGGCCGAACGAAATTTTTTCATGTCATACTTATGACACTTCTATGACGATAATTGTGACAAAACCCGGTATCATCATAGATGTGGTGGGCTCCTACTTCTATGACAAAAAATCATGACAGAAAATGGTATTTTCGTCCTGGGCGGGCCGGAGACACAGCTGCATGACATTCTTTGGGCCGTCCATGACGGAAAAAACCATGGTAGAAGCGAGGGCGAGGAAAATATCGGGGGAGTTCCCGGTTACGGTGGGTGGTCGGGGGCCGAGCGATGCGCGTTTCTCTCGTACGTACGTGCGTGTGTGCGAGGCGTTGCGCTCTAACTGAACCCGAGCGAGGCGTTGGGCTCTAACTGAACCCGGGCGATTGCACTGCAGGCTACGCGTTACTGAACCCGAGCGATCGATCGATCCCTTGCTGTTAACTGAACCCGGGTGATTCCTTCGCTACTGCTGCTAACTGAAGCCGATCGATGCTGCCTCTGGATGAAAAATGAGCGTTGTTGGGGGGTTTGGATGAACAGTTCCCGGTGGGGGGTTGGATGAACAGGACCCTGTGGTAGTAGAGGTCATTGTCGCTGGATGAACAGGACCCCGATCGATCGAGCCAGTGGAGGGGTGGACGAACAGGACCCCGTGGAGGGCTGGATGAACAGGACGACCCTATGGAGGGCTGGTTGAACAGTAGCCGGTGGAGGGCTGGATGAACAGTATCCCATGAAGGGGTGGTTCAACAGGACCCCCTGGAGAGGGCTGGTTGAACAGTAGCCGGTGGAGGAGCGGTGGAGGCTGGATGAACAGGAGCCCGTGGATGAACAGTCACAGGTGGAGGCTGGAGGAGGTCGACGGTGGATGAATAGTAGCCCGTGGAGGCTGGAGGAGGCCGACGGTGGAGATTTACAGTATCCAGTGGAGTCCCGTTTTGCGGTACGCCACACCCCTGCCGATGAACAAGACCCCCGTTTCGACCGTGGCGCTCCAACACAAGTCCGTTTCCTTCGTTTTGCGGTACGCCACACCCCTCCCGATCAACAGAACCCCGTTTCGACCGTAGGAGGTCCAACAGAAGTCCGTTTCCTCTGTTTCGCGGTACACCAGACCCCTCCCGATGAACAGGATCCCGTTTCGATCATGGCCGGTCGAACACAAGGCTGTTTCCTCCGTTCTGCGGTACGCCAGGCCTCGTTTCCATCGGCTGTTCCGTCCAAGCCGGTTGGCTCACGATGAACACGACGTATTCCGTTGCCTCCCCATGAACACGACGCATTCTGTTGCCTCCCCATGAACACGACGACGGTGCAGCTTCTCCGTTCCGGCCCAGCCATGTACACGAGCCCTGGCCATACGTATGCGCGAGTAGGCGTTCGAGACCCCGCCCATATGTACGTACGTGGCCGTATTTTCTTTCTTGCACCCTGGTCGTTGTACGTACGTGTACATGCTACGTGCGCGCCTCTACTACGACACGTGCGCGCCTCTACATCGCCTAGTATGTATGTACACGTTCGCGACCAAAATGACAACGCTACGTACGCTTCGACCAGGTGGGTCCCGACTGTCAGGCACTTCCTTGCGTGTGAAGATGTAGCTGGTGGGTCCCAGCAGTCAGGGGGCGAATCATTTTTTTTGCCCGTAATATGGACGCACTTCCTTGCGTGCAAAGATGTAGCTGGTGGGTCCTAGAAGTCAGGGGGAACGTTTTTTTCACGAAATATGGTGGCCCGTCCGGTGGGTCCCTGCTGTCAGATGGAGGAATAATTGTTTTCCGCGTAATAAGGAGGCACTTCCTTGCTGCGGCCGTGGACCCAGCTGTCAGCCTCTCCACGTATAGTAATCTTCCGATGGAAGTCGGTCGTTGACCACATTGACCACGCCGCGCCGAGAGCACCAAGGCGGTGGACGACGGCGAGGCCTAGGAAGGGGACGACGCGGAGCCGGGGAAGACGCGGCAGTGGATGCCCACGCGGAGAGGAGTACGAGGGTTCACTGGTTCGGCTGCGGTGTAAGGATGCCATCGCCGCAGGGCCTGGCCAGTTGTGGGAGTGGTAGGGGCGGTGAGGCCTCCGCGGCAGCACAGCCGGCCACGGGAGGCAGGAGCAGGCGGCACGACCGGCGCTGCTTTGGGCGGCTGGAGTAAGAAGACAAGAGGTTGAAGAATCACGACGGCCGTTGGATGGACATCGTACGGTCACTGCAGCTAGAATCGTTTATATTGACTAAGTTGACAAAGCCCTTGGTACGCGTCAACTTAGTAGGCCCACAGGTCAGCCTCCGAAACGGGGCGCCCCAGATGTCAGGGGGAGGAATCATTTTTTGGGCGGCTGAAGCTAGATTATCCGAAATTGAAGAAGAAGCACGACATCCGTTGGATGGACATCCAACGGACACTGCTGCTAGAACCGTGTGTTGACTATAAGTTGACAAAGCCTTGCATACGCGTCAACTTAGTAGGCCCACAAGTATGTGGCAGAGAACTTATAGCCCATTTACAATTTGTAAGAATGTACAGCCCAATTCTGAATTCTAATAGAATTTACTACAGCACATTTATAGTTTGTTAAAAGTACAACCCATTTTCTAGCTAGGACAACGATTAATAATTTCAACCAACCGTTCAAAATAGAATTCAATAAAATTTCCCACATTTTGATAGGATCCGAAATATTTTTGTCCTGAAATTTCTAGTCAGATTAAATACAATTTTAATATAAATTTGTATTACGTAAAAATCCAACTAAACATTGCGCGCACAACAATTAATGAAATTAAAATTTTGAAAATCCAAAAGTAATATTTTATAAACTAATTACGTGTTTGGTGCATTTTTTTATAGTTACTGCCCAGTTTTTATAATTACATCTCATTTATTATTTCTTAAAGCCCATCTTCTTGTTAAGCCTAATGCATCCCTCCTAGGAAAGATTTGCAGCCCAGCGGGGCGGAGAATAACAAGTTGACCCGGACTATGTACAACTGTCGGTCCAGTTGCATTGCTGATGTTGAAAAAAAGCATGTGTAGTACAGTACAACCTTACATGGCTACTCAGCCCACATTCTGCGACGCCGGAAAGGCCCAAACAAGGCTTCTGTACAACATTTTGAAGTCACTGAGATCAATTAATAACTTAAAGAAAAAAGTTAGAGTACAGTGAAACCTAATTAAAAGTTGTCACGAGCGAAGAAATAATTCAACGAGTCCCACTTGTGCATGTGCGTGCGTGTGTGTGTGTGTGTTTGTGTGTGTGTGTGTGTGTGAGAGAGAGAGAGAGAGACCCATCGGTCGATGCTCGTAAATACATCTTTCAGCCATATGCATTGATGATGCTCAGTAAAAACTTATATAGTTGACACAATCATATAGAACATCATAGCACACCGAACTTGCATACAGAAATTTCACGTAGGCGGCACAATCAGGGTGGAAGCAGTGGATCGCTACGGGTAGGGCTATGTTGAAACCAACGAACTCATACATAACGGTTCATCGTCTTTATCAATGACGGAGAAATATCTTGAATGTTGTGCAAAGAAAATAGACAGACAACACAATATATAAGTTCTGCTAGAACATTAAGTTGACGTACAACCCTTTCTAAAAAAAGTTCAGGTAAAAAAATAGAACGGGTCACAATCAAATGTACTGGCACATCAGTGCTTCACACCCATAGCTCGGATTTAACTAGTACAGTATCTGACAAGATTCAGTTGTTACCTCAAATTAGAGCACATCTAGGCAGCCAGCCCTGCCTCTTCTCCCAAAGAAGCAGTGGCCTCCGCTGCGTGATGGAGTAGGCCCTGTGCCATCCATCGTTCCGAGCAACACGGGGAAAGTCTGACGTTGACTCCTGTAATGGACGTCGTCGACGGACCCGGGCACCAGCGGCGGCGGCAGGACTTCGATTGATGGATTGACCACTTCTTCGACATGCATGAACACTCGATACAGGTACATCCCTAACGTGGTCCGCGGCGGCTGTGGCGACGAATAGTACAACCCCGGTTCCTGCACCGGTATCTCAACACCAATCACCTTCGGTATGGTGGACGGCTTCTTCATCCATGCCATAACCGTCAGAGCCCAGCTGTCTGGAGGAACAAGCATACTTACGAGCTCATCTCCAAGGTCGTTGATAAGCTCATTCATGGACTCGCTGTTCCAAGCACGTCGAGGCATGCCGTGGAAGGTAAGCTTTGTTAAAAACTCAAGCTCAGAGGGCACCGAGCCCCATCCTGGGTGCCACCGATCAAAGATCACCAGCGCGCCATCGTAGAACAAATGCCGGGAAGATTCGAACACACGACTGCAGTCGAAAGTTGTCCGGAACCTAACGAAGAAATCAGCCGGTGGCGGACAGACTTCGACAAGCAAGTCACTTATTTGGATGCCATGCGCAATGCCAAGAGCTTTGACAAGGTCGTCCGGCGAGATGGGAGGCCAGTCATCGTTGATGGTTACCATCAGCACTTTGCCGGCAAACTGGTCGTCAAGCGCCGCCATGCCACTGTTGTGCGACAGCACGAAGCGCCCGAAGGCAGGACGGACCTCAGGATCTCCGGTTCGGAGATCCACGTTGACCGGCGACATGATAGTGCACTTGAGTACAGGGAGTACAGGAGGGGGATTTGGGGGAACTGGAGTAGGAGTCGAGATTCCAGAGGTGGGGGAGGGGCGGGAGATTGGGGATGAAAAGGTAGCATGAATTTCGAACACGCGCCAATATGCTCTTGGCGCGCAAGTGCACGAAAACACCGGTGGCGCACACATGTCGGCCTAAGAGTCCCTATTCTTTCTTTTTTTGAGAGCCCGGCCTTTTTTTGAGGATCTTTTGAGAGCCCGGCCTGAGAGTCATAATTGACCTATTTGGCATTGCGTTACTACTCGGCCCATATTCAACGACACCTCACTGGCCCAAACAAGTGTGCATCATCGAAAAGACACTAAGCTCAAATTATAACTTGAAAAAAGGAGATATACTCTGAACACTGGAGAATGGTGATGCCCTCATTTAGCCCACCGGCAGTTCGAGACAATAAACAGTTCGAAACAACGATATATACAACATTCAAACACTGACTAGTGACTACTACTGACATAAATAGCAAGACATGATAGTTCATAAGAAGTCTTGCCACACCACCAAAACGCACCCATCTGCAGCGCTCAGACTCTCATGATCCAGACGAGAATGACATTCTAAATAGAGGAAACTATTACATAGTAAGAGTGACATAGACGAGGATGACCAAATGACAAGGAATATGCATAACAAAAGAGAGAACTACCCATTCAGAACAAGCAGCAAAGACAACAAGTCATTCGAAGAGGGATGATCCAACACCATCATAATTTGCAGCCCCGGTTCAGCCACCAGTGATCCGGAGACACCAGTACTCCACCCTTTCGACGCAACAGCCCAATTACCTATCAACCTAAAGGCTTGAACCACATCACTGCCAATCGGACTCGACACATCCAAGGATCAAAGTTAATCCAGATGCCTTTGTCATTCTCACCTTCTTTTGGCTGCAGGCTGTATCGTTGACAATCAGGGGAGTTTGCTCCCGAACTCCTAGGGCTCACCGTGTAGAGACAGTTTTCCATAGCAAATAGAGCCTCTCTGCCACCAAGGTCCTTGCCAACGGTGATCTCCTGGTTAATCGGATAATTGAGTCTGAGAAACAGAGAGTGTGAACCAAGGCTGTTTACCCGCCTCCAACTCAAAAATCCTGAAGGCCCCAACAAGCTGGTATCCTGCTCATAGACGTAACAGCCACTGTCCGGATACTCACGTATTTCACGGTGCTTGCAGACAGTGGGGTTTTTGCAATATAAATTTTCCGGCTCATGTGTCCGAATGATCATCAGTCTTTTGCCGTTCTCTGATCGAGCGAGGAACCAGTTGTGCTTCCCTGTTTTTGGCAAAGGTGGTGTGATTACAAAGGGCAGTAACTGTAGGGACACTGCATCATATCAAAAAGGACAGGCATTGTTAATGTAAGATCAGCATTGTTCAGAGTATGAGTAGGATAATGCAAGAAACATCATTGATATGTCCCTGTTGGAACTGGGAGGAAAATACAGGGAAATGTATACTGGGTTCGAAAATATAGAAGTGCCATGCATGGTTATACTCATGTTATCTCACAATCGATTCTTCACAGGAAACTACCATGTCATGCATGTTATGTAATGATGTTCTGTCCTCACAAACAAATTCTTCAAGGAAACTAACAGACCATGCATTGTTATATACTCATGTTCTGTGGGCAAAATTTTTGTGAGCATATTATTCTAGCCATTGATTGCTGAAGGGCGAACATAGGTATGTACACATTGGTAAGCATTACCGGATTTCACTACTTCCAAATATAGAGTTCTCCATATGCACATTTACTTCCCTAATGTATGGTTAGATGAAACCAACAGTGTGATGCATGTTTCTACATCATGAAAATGAAGAAACTAACATGGCCATTGATACACACTCATATTTAGTAGTATATAGATTACTATAAAACAAGGAGAATATCAATATCTTCCTAACAGTTTGTGTCACGACCGGTTTTCCAATAAAAATATTTATTGAGAGACCGATCCCTTTTACGGACCAGTAGAGAAGAATTCCTTCTTACTGGTAGACAAAATCTTGATCACAGAAGAAAATACCAGGAGTACTAAATATAATACAAGGTTGAGCGGAGACTGCCCAACAATTTATTACATGCTCACCATTAAAACATAATGGCGGATAGGGTGGCATAAATACTAACTCACGATAGAAGTGGTGGTGGGAATATCACCGCGATGTGGGTGATATGACTCCTGAAGACTAACAACTCTTCGAGCGTCGGAGTGAGGCTCGAGGAGACTTATTGCGGGTGGCGGAAGCGTATATAATACAAGTGACCAATATCCAGGATCGCACGGGACTGACTGGGATTCCTCTAGGCGTCGGACTCACTATCAAACTCTTCATCCATGAGATCGCCTTCGTCAACATCTGGCCAAATCAACAAGCCAGGTGAGTACTATGAAAGTACTCGCAAGACAGTTCGGACATAAGATATAACAAATGTAACATGATGCATATGAACAGACTAACAAGTGCATTCAGACATAGAGATAATAATGCATGGGAAATAAAAGAGAAGTCGGGCGGTAGTCCTCCCGAAATCCCCAAAATAAATACTGAGGGCCAAGCGAGTGTCTGAATGACTCCTCGAGAGGAAAATGCAAGAATAACAATGCCGCAGTCGGGCGTCAAGGCGACACCACATAAAGGGCTTATAATAGAAAATAAATGACAGTGCGTGCCACAGTCGGACGTTTGAGCGACATCACATAAAGGGCTTATAATGAAAGTAAAAGGCAAACATGCCACAGTCGGACGTCTGAGCGACATCACATAAAGGGCTTATAATGAAAGTAAAAGGCAAACATGCCACAGTCGGACGTCTGAGCGACATCACATAAAGGGCTTATATTTCATAACTTGATAATTTAGTAGTTCATGACATTAATACCACAACAAGGGAATATGAGATAAACAACAGGGTTAGTCCATCCACAGGAATAACGTTCAACCAATATACCAATCAAGCTTGTTTTCTGGGGAAAATACCACGAGGACTTGACATAGATATAGGTTCACTGATCACGGTCCTTGACCACGGATACGATGACTTGGAAGGATTTCACTCTGTAGAGTTTGTACTTTAACCAAAGCCAACGGATTTCAGTAGTCACGGGGACTAGTTCCGTCTATGGTGTTTTGGAAGAAACACATCTAACCAGTACACACCCATTCAACATTCCGAAGCCAGGAATCACCCTCGGCAACGTTCAAGAAAAACCTTGAGACGGGGAGGCTACAACCTCGCGTAGCATGGGATCAAATTTATATACGCGCGCTCTAAGGGGTGCCCCCCTCTCGGTCCCAACCGGAAACACCCATGCCCCCTGACCGGATGACTGGCTTTAATCCAGGGCCATGGAACCCTCATCCTGGCCCCTCTAATTGGTGTGTACACGGAAAGAGGTTACCAACTTACTAAACCGCATTCTGGCAGAAAACATGTGGTAGCACGGAAGGGGGAAGAACGATAACGTGACTCCGTCCACGTTAACGTCGGAATTTATCGGATGACATAAGGCTGGCATGCCACAACATTACCACCTTACTGCCCTTCATGTCACCACATGACTAGGCCATCTCTCCTCAGAGATCATAGTAACTTCAGAACACACGGGTAGTTGCCTTACATGAAACGAGATACTCACCGATGCTCATATGCCAAGCACAACCATTCAAGAAACCATGCAAAACACCTATCATATCAAAGGTTCAAACATGCTTGCCTGGTTCGGAGAAGTCGGAGTCTAGCTTGGCGATGTTCGCGGCTCCGTCACCTCTTCCGGAACCTACGGTATAGCGAAAATGTATACTAACGTGAAGACCAACGCGTGCATAAAAGTTGTCTCAAAATTTTTTCCAAATAAATACTATAAAAAACTAGGCAAAAATATAAGATTGTCAGAAAAAGAATCACTTAAAAATCACTTATTGTTAAAAGGTTATAAGGGTTTTTGTCCAGGGACTAATCTGTGATGAAACAGAAACTATCCAGGGACTTAACTGAGAAAGCAGAAAACGGTTCGGAGAGAAATGCGCCAGCCCACAGAGAAAACGTACTTGCCCGAAGGCGCCAACAGAAAACGCTTCGGGGGAGAGAAAGAAGAGAGGCTGACGTGGGGGTCCCACATGTCAGGTTCAAATCCTCGCCGGTGCCCGAAGGCTGCGGTGGTCGCGGGCGTCGAACCACGGCGAGTTAGGGAGATCGGAGTGTACCAAGAGGTTTAGCGTGTCCTTCCGCGTCGGTGGGTGGTGGACTTGGTCGTCGGAGAGCACCACGTCGACGGCGACACTTTCTCCGGCGGATGGCGGCTCGGGCGATGGTGGAGAACTCCGGTGGGTGCTGCAAACTCCGAATTGAAGCGCGGGTCAGGAGCGCGGATGCATAGGGAAGCTACTGGCAAGAGATGAGAGGCAGAGGTGCACGCACGGGAGCGAATCGAGCTGGATCCCGTGGCCGGTCGCGGCGGCCGGAGTTGAGGAAGGAGACTTCCTCGGGGCTCTTCCAGTGGTTAGGCGTGGTCTTGGTGGAGTGCAGAGGTGGTGTGGGTTCGAGTTGGAGCTCGGGGTCTCTATTTATAGGCGGCTCGAGGGGGTGGCCGTGAACGGGATCGCTCCGGCGAGCAATTACGGCGAGGCAGTGGCTTGGCAAGGAGCTTAAGTGGCCAGGCAGCATCAGTGAGGTGTACTGGTGCCGTTCCCCCGCTAATCCTGGTGGGTCTTGGCGTAATGGCGCCGGTCCAGGGCGGGGTGGCCGTACGGGCACGGCGGCGGCAGAGAGCATGCTCTGCGCCCAGCGGTTCACGACGAGGGTGGCAGCGCGCATTGGGGAGAGGAAGACCACGCGGCGGCCTCCGGTGGCTTGGGCGGCGCTGGACGGCGCCGTCTGCGCTGCGCCTCTCTCTGGCGGCCGCAAAGCCGCCGCTGGCGTCGGTCACGGGGCGGCGCACCTCCTCCTGCTCGTCGCCGACGCCCGCAACCTTCCAGGCGCTCGTGTGGAGCAGAGGACAAGGGGGAGGGGACAGGAAGCACGGCGACGCCGGGGCACTGGCGAGATCGGCAACAGACACTGAAGAAACGACAGTAGTTTCAGACACGGTTAACTGAACTTGACTGAACATTATAGAAACAGTGTCCAGCAGGTGTTCGATGAAATGATTTGGTAAGAAGAAAATTTTTCCTGGAGCTGGGACTTGGTGATGTGACCTCTCAATGCACCCAGAGGCTGCCTGATTTTTCTCAGATTTTTAGGAGAAGGATTTGAATGAATTTCATCAAATTTGGCAAATGAGGTCCAAACTTGCAGCAAGTGTAGTTTGAAAAATTTGAACTGGAGACCAGTGGATCTTCATGGATCCTGGTTAAGGGCTCAAAAGACTAGGTAGGGAAATTGGTTTGGGGGCAAAAATCAAAACAGAGAGGGTAGCTCCTTTGTAAATCTCCAAGAGTTAGAATAGAAGGCAGAAATTGTTTTTGATAAGAAATAAATGGAGATAATTATATGGAGAGGTTCAACTTGCTGGATTTGAAGTACATTATGATCCAAAGATGAGGAAAGGCTTATGAGAGGGGATTTACACTTAGGTCATGGTAAGAGAGATTTTCGAAAGTGGAAAAGGATCATTCCAAAAGCCATAGGGCATTTTCAAAAGAATTTTCAAAAGACATTTTCCAAGTGAAAAGCATTTTGGTTTGAGTCCAAATAAAGGAAAACCTCCAAGACCAAAATCAAGTCTTGGGTGGATCCCAAAACAAAAACACTTGTCATATAAGAAAAAAATATTTTGAGAGGGAGAGTTCTTTTAGGAGAAAAACTTAAATCACCTCCCTCAAATGAAATAAAAGTTTAAAAGAAAACCAAATAAAATTTTGGGTGTCACAACACCTACCCCCTTAGGAAAAATCTCGTCCTCGAGATTTCAGCTGATCCCCAAATAGATATGGATATTCTGCCTGAAGAAAATCTTCCCTTTCCCATGTAGCTTCATCCTCAGTGTGGTTGCTCCACTGGATCTTGAAAAATTTTGTCGTTTTCTGACGGGTCCTCCTTTCAGACTCTTCCAAAATCTTTATTGGCCGCTCTCTATAGGTGAGGTCTGGTTGCACATCAATGACTTCATGGGATACATGCTTCTCCGGGTTACTTACACATTTTCTCAATTGTGAGACGTGGAATACGTCATGGACGTCTGACAGTTCCTTGGGTAGGTCTAGTTTGTAGGCTACCGTGCCTCTTCGTGCAACTATACAGAATGGTCCAATAAACCTTGGGGCTAGCTTCCCCTTAATTTTGAACCGTTGCAGGCCCCTCATAGGAGACACTCGTAGGTATACGGAATCACCGGGTTCAAAGCTGACCTCACGATGTCTTTGATCGTAGTAGCTCTTTTGTCGGCTTTGTGCTGTCTTGAGTCTGTCCCTGATCTGCTTAACTTTCTCATCGGCCTCCTTGAGCATGTCTGGGCCGAAGATACGACTGTCACCTGTCTCTGACCAATTCAGTGGGGTACGACACCTTCGTCCGTACAATGCTTCAAAGGGTGCCATTTGTAAGCTGGCTTGGTAACTGTTGTTGTAGGCAAACTCGGCATACGGCAAACTTTCCTCCCAACTAGATCCATAGGTGAGCACACAGGCTCTCAGCATGTCCTCTAGGATTTGGTTCACACGTTCCGTTTGTCCATCAGTCTGAGGGTGGTACGCTGTACTGAAAGCTAGTTGCGTGCCCAGAGCTTGTTGCAGGTGATCCCAAAATTTGGAGACAAATTGGGTGCCTCGGTCGGATATTATAGTCTTTGGGACTCCATGCAAACAAACTATACGGGAGAGATAAAGCTTGGCCAGCCTTTGTGTGGAGTAGGTAGTCTTCACGGGAATGAAATGAGCAACCTTGGTTAGTCGGTCTGTGATGACCCATATGGCGTCATTTCCGCGTTGTGATCGAGGTAGTCCGATGATGAAGTCCATTCCTATTTCATCCCATTTCCACTCCGGTATCCTGTTTGGCTGGAGTAGCCCTGCTGGCTTTTGATGCTCGGCCTTGATGCACTGACATGAATCGCAACAAGCAATAAATGCGGCTATATCCCTTTTCATACCGTGCCACCAAAATCTTTCCTGAATGTCTTTGTACATTTTGGTTCCTCCAGGGTGGATCAAGTATGGAGCGGTGTGGCTTTCGGTTAGGATTTGTTGCTTGAGTTCCTCAATGTTAGGTACGCAAAGTCTGTCTCCGTACCATAATATTCCTTCACTGTCTGTGACGAACTCTGAAGCCTTACCAAGGTTCATTTTATTTTTTATACCTTTGATGCTGGGATGTCCCTGCTGAGCCTTCTTAATTTGTTCCACTAGGGTGGGTTGTATCTCCAGATTTGATACGGTGCCCTCAGAGACTAACACCATGTTGAGTCTAGCGAACTCTTGCTGAAACTCAGGCCTCAAGTTTTGTGGACCGTCGTTGTCCGGGCTGGGGTTCCGACTAAGGGCATCAGCCACTACATTTGCTTTCCCTGGATGGTAGTGAATGCCGACATCATAGTCCTTGACCAATTCCAACCAGCATCGTTGGCGTAAATTTAGCTCTGGCTGTGTGAAAATATATTTAAGGCTCTTATGGTCCGTATATATTTCACAACGATTTCCCAACAGAAAGTGCCTCCACTCCTTGAGTGCATGGATGACCGCTGCTAGTTCCAAGTCATGAGTGGGATAATTTTCCTCATGTTTCCGCAGCTGCCTGGAAGCATACGCGACCACTTTGCCATCTTGCATCAGTACACATCCGAGGCCCTTTCGGGATGCGTCACAATACACTTCAAAGCTCTTGTGTATGTCTGGCACGGTTAAGACCGGTGCGGTTGTTAGTTTCTTCTTGAGTTCTTGGAAGCTTTTCTCGCATGCTTCCGTCCATACGAATTTCTTGTCCTTTTTGAGCAACTGTGTCATTGGTTTTGACACAGTGGAGAATCCTTCAAAAAATCTTCTGTAATATCCGGCCATTCCCAGGAAACTCCGCACATCTGTCACGTTGGCTGGTGGTTTCCAGTCAAGTATGGCTTTGACTTTTTCTGGGTCTACGGCCACGCCTTCTTGGTTTAATATATGGCCTAGGAAACCAACTTGCCTTAGCCAAAATTCACACTTGCTAAATTTGGCGTACAACTGATGTTTCCTTAATTCTCCCAAAACAATTCTGAGGTGCTCAGCATGCTCTTCTGGTGTCCTTGAGTAAACCAGAATATCGTCAATGAACACCACAACAAATTTGTCCATGAATTTCATGAACACTTTGTTCATGAGGTGGACGAAATATGCGGGGGCGTTCGTTAGTCCAAAAGGCATCACTGTGAACTCATATAATCCGTATCTGGAGGTAAATGCTATCTTAGGGATATCTTCTATCCGTACTTTCAATTGATGATATCCCGATCTCAAATCAATTTTTGAGAACACTTTGGCTTGCGCGAGCTGGTCAAACAAATCATTTATCCGTGGCATCGGATATTTGCTTTTGATGGTGACCATATTGAGAGCTCGATAGTCTATACACAATCTTAGTGTCCCATCCTTTTTCTTGGCGAATAATACTGGCGAACCCCAAGGTGAGGAACTGGCTCGAATAAAACCTTTGTCCAGTAATTCCTTTATCTGTTTCTTCAATTCTACCAATTCTGAGGGTGCCATTCTATAAGGTTTCTTATAGATGGGAGCGGTGCCAGGTGCTAGTTCGATGCTGAATTCTATCTCTCAGTCTGGTGGCATGCCTGGTAGTTCTTCAGGAAATACGTCGGGAAACTCGCATACCACTGGAACTTTCCTCAGTTCTGAAATGTCCACTTTGTTCAATTTTGGTTGCTGCGACCGTGGTCTTTCCTGAGCTGTAACCTTTATTGTCTTGCCGTGATGATGAGTGAGGATCATAGTCCGATTGAAACAATCAATAAATCCTTTGTTGGTGGTTAACCAGTCCATCCCTAAAATGAGATCCAGTCCTTTATTTTCCAACACAATAAGATTAGCTTCAAACTGTAGTCCATCAAACTCAATGATCATTCCTCGGCAGTAACTCTGAGCGATCTGCTTATTTCCGGGGGACTTGATGATCATAGATTTTTCCAAGGGAAGCATCGGAAAACCATGTTGCAAAACAAAATTCTTCGAAACGAACGAATGGGAAGCTCCAGAATCAAACAAAACCATGGCAGGTACTGTGTTGATAGGGAACGTACCGAGCACGATGTCTGGGGCATTCTGCGCTTCTTCTCTGGTCACATGATTCAGGTGACCCTTCCTGTGGTTGTTGTTGGGATTGAAATTGTTGCGCTTTGGGGCTGGATTATTCCCACCATTGTTCGGTTTGGGGGCTGAGTTCCTTGGCTTTGGGCATTGTTTAGCATAGTGCCCTTCTTCACCACAAGCATAGCATGTGACCCGTGGACGGTACGTGAAGTCCTTGTCCCTGGAATGAAATTGTTTGGTTGGCCTTAGATCAGTAGTCGTGGATCTCCTTGCTTCAGTCCTCTGAGCATCAGTCTTGCTTCGGTTGTTGCGAGCAAGGGTCGTCTTATCCCTCTTTCGCTTACAGATATCTTCCAGACTACGGCGCTCATTCTCCAAGGTAATGGCCTTGTCAACCAGAGTTTTAAAATCCAGGAAAGTGTGTACAACCAGTTGGCATCTTAGTGCCGGTGCCAGGCCGTCCAAGAATTTTTCCATCCTCTTGTTCTCTGTCATGTGCTCGTCGTAGGCATAACGAGATAGCTGGGTAAACTGACCGTTGTATTCTGTCACTGACATGCCTCTTTGCTTGAGGTCATCAAATTCTCTCTTCTTGATTTTTATGATGCTTCTGGGGATGTGTGCCCCACGAAAGCCTTCCTTGAACTCTTCCCAGGTGATGTTGTGTTCACTGGGATGCATGTGTAGGAAGTTTTCCCACCATGCTGCAGCTGCTCCAGTAAGGTAGTGTGGTGCATAAAGCACCTTCTCATGATCTGAACACTGAGCAATAATCAGCTTCCTTTCGATGTCACGAAGCCAATCGTCGGCTTCCAGCGGCCTATCGGTGTGAGCAAACGTTGGAGGGCGTGTCTTCTGCAATTCAGACAGCTTGGAGTGTGGTTGATAGGGCTCACGGTGGTTTCCCATATTGATGACGTGATTCATCATCTCTTGGTGCTGTTGCTGGCTTTGTTCGAAAAGGCGGCATAGTTGAGACAAGGCTGCTTCGCTGTCCTGTTGACTGGACTGTCCCTGAGTGAAGTTGTTGCTAGTCTGTGTCCCATAAACTTCTTCTGGCTGATTGGGCATGGAGCGAGTCCACGGACGAGACATTTTTCCAGTCTGGGGTATTATTTTGCAAAATTTATGAGAAGAATTGTGTGGCACAAGGAAAATCTTGCAAAGGCAAAAATTTAAAAGACCTCAAGATTTTCCAAGAAAGCATAAACGATTCCGCACGGAGAAGAACTACTTAGCACATATCTTACACGCGAAACGCAAACAAACGATACAGCACTCGGGATGTGCGTACACATTCCCGACATGTTATTAGACTAGCACACTCCTTCGGAAAGCAGCGTACATAACTACTACAAACTAACGTACAGATAAAACACATCATACAAGCAGACATAACGCGCGGCTACTCGGCGCTCTCAGTCGGAGATGGTGACGATGTCCTTTCCCTTGCCAAGGGCAAGACTCAGCGGTGCAGGAGATTCAACCTCCACCTCCTCTCTAGCAGGCTCCTGGCGCATAGCACTGCGCTGCGGTGACGGCGCGGGTGCGACAGGCGGCAGTGCGGGTGCGGCAGGCAGTGCAGCTCTGACTAGAGTTGGAGCGATGACTCGGTCGAACTCCTCAGTGGTAGGCAAAGGGCGAGCAGTGGCCAAAATGGCCGGTGCATAAGAGGCTGAAGACGAGACGAATGTCAGAGGCGGTGCCATGTGGAGAAGCTCCTTCCTGTTGGCAGGACCGCCCCGAACTAAGTCCATGCGGGCAGCCACAAGATCGTCCACGAGGTTGTCGAAAGATTCCTCCAGAGCCTTGAGGTACTCAACAACCATCTCGATGGCTTCATCTTGCTCTCCCCTAGGGCAGGCGAATGCATAGTGACAAGTATATGGCACATGGCATGGGAGGTAGCGGTAGCGACGAGTCTTCATCATAGGAAGAATGTCCCGAAGGCGAGCTATCGCCTCACGGGCAGCCATCTGCATGGCATGCCTCTCCGTAGGCATGGCCCTTCCCACAAAACGGAAGTGGCGAGACGCAGAACGTCCTCCCTTGAATTGCACCACGGCCTGGTGCATAGACACGTCGTCGCGGAGCTTGTGCTGATAAAGCGTGAACTCCGGACGAGTCGCTGGCCCAATCGCGAGCTTGGTGATGGAGACGAGGAGTTTGACAAACCCCTCAGGCACATTAGTGAATACCCGAGTCTCGCAGTTGCTGCCAGCCATCTACAAAAGTAGGCAAAAATTCTGAGTAGTCTTGTCATAAATTTATGATGACCAATAGAAAATAGCTACATTTGCAAAAATGCTGAAAAAGCACAAAGGATGCTAATAACCGATTAGCGATCGCACCTAGTGGCTTCCTACAGTCAGCCTGGCTCTGATACCAAGCTTGTCACGACCGGTTTTCCAATGAAAATATTTATTGAGAAACCGATCCCTTTTACGGACCAGTAGAGAAGAATTCCTTCTTACTGGTAGACAAAATCTTGATCACAGAAGAAAATACCAGGAGTACTGAATATAATACAAGGTTGAGCGAAGACTGCCCAACAATTTATTACATGCTCACCATTAAAACATAATGGCGGATAGGGTGGCATAACTACTAACTCACGATAGAAGTGGTGGTGGGAATATCACCGCGATGTGGGTGATATGACTCCTGAAGACTAACAACTCTTCGAGCGTCGGAGTGAGGCTCGAGGAGACTTATTGCGGGTGGCGGAAGCGTATATAATACAAGTGACCAATATCCAGGATCGCACGGGACTGACTGGGATTCCTCTAGGCGTCGGACTCACTATCAAACTCTTCATCCATGAGATCGCCTTCGTCAACATCTGGCCAAATCAACAAGCCAGGTGAGTACTATGAAAGTACTCGCAAGACAGTTCGGACATAAGATATAACAAATGTAACATGATACATATAAACAGACTAACAAGTGCATTCAGACATAGAGATAATAATGCATGGGAAATAAAAGAGAAGTCGGGCGGTAGTCCTCCCGAAATCCCCAAAATAAATACTGAGGGCCAAGCGAGTGTCTGAATGACTCCTCGAGAGGAAAATGCAAGAATAACAATGCCGCAGTCGGGCGTCAAGGCGACACCACATAAAGGGCTTATAATAGAAAATAAATGACAGTGCGTGCCACAGTCGGATGTCTGAGCGACATCACATAAAGGGCTTATAATGAAAGTAAAAGGCAAACATGCCACAGTCGGACGTCTGAGCGACATCACATAAAGGGCTTATAATGAAAGTAAAAGGCAAACATGCCACAGTCGGACGTCTGAGCGACATCACATAAAGGGCTTATATTTCATAACTTGATAATTTAGTAGTTCATGACATTAATACCACAACAAGGGAATATGAGATAAACAACAGGGTTAGTCCATCCACAGGAATAACGTTCAACCAATATACCAATCAAGCTTGTTTTCTGGGGAAAATACCACGAGGACTTCACATAGATATAGGTTCACTGATCACGGTCCTTGACCACGGATACGATGACTTGGAAGGATTTGACTCTGCAGAGTTTGTACTTTAACCACAGCCAACGGATTTCAGTAGTCACGGGGACTAGTTCCGTCTATGGTGTTTTGGAAGAAACACATCTAACCAGTACACACCCATTCAACATTCCGAAGCCAGGAATCACCCTCGGCAACGTTCAAGAAAAACCTTGAGACGGGGAGGCTACAACCTCGCGTAGCATGGGATCAAATTTATATACGCGCGCTCTAAGGGGTGCCCCCCTCTCGGTCCCAACCGGAAACACCCATGCCCCCTGACCGGATGACTGGCTTTAATCCAGGGCCATGGAACCCTCATCCCGGCCCCTCTAATTGGTGTGTACACGGAAAGAGGTTACCAACTTACTAAACCGCATTCTGGCAGAAAACATGTGGTAGCACGGAAGGGGGAAGAACGATAACGTGACTCCGTCCACGTTAACGTCGGAATTTATCGGATGACGTAAGGCTGGCATGCCACAACAGTACCACCTTACTGCCCTTCATGTTACCACATGACTAGGCCATCTCTCCTCAGAGATCATAGTAACTTCGGAACACACGGGTAGTTGCCTTACATGCAACGAGATACTCACCGATGCTCATATGCCAAGCACAACCATTCAAGCAACCATGCAAAACACCTATCATATCAAAGGTTCAAACATGCTTGCCTGGTTCAGAGAAGTCGGAGTCTAGCTCGGCGAAGTTCGCGGCTCCGTCACCTCTTCCGGAACCTACGGTATAGCGAAAATGTATACTAACGTGAAAACCAACGCGTGCATAAAAATTGTCTCAAATTTTTTCCAAATAAATACTATAAAAACTAGGCAAAAATATAAGACTGTCAGAAAAAGAATCACTCAAAAATCACTTATTGTTAAAAAGTTATAAGGGTTTTTGTCCAGGGACTAATCTGTGATGAAATAGAAACTATCCAGGGACTTAACTGAGAAAGCAGAAAACGGTTCGGAGAGAAACGCGCCAGCCCACAGAGAAAACGTACTTGCCCGAAGGCACCAACAGAAAACGCTTCGGGGGAGAGAAAGAAGAGAGGCTGACGTGGGGGTCCCACATGTCAGGTTCAAATCCTCGCCGGTGCCCGAAGGCTGCGGTGGTCGCGGGCGTCGAACCACGGCGAGTCAGGGAGATCGGAGTGTACCAAGAGGTTCAGCGTGTCCTTCCGCGTCAGTGGGTGGTGGACTTGGTCGTCGACGGCGACACTTTCTCCGGCGGACGGCGGCTCGGGCGATGGTGGAGAACTCCGGTGGGTGCTGCAAACTCCGAATTGAAGCGCGGGTCAGGAGCGCGGATGCATAGGGAAGCTACTGGCAAGAGATGAGAGGCAGAGGTGCACGCACGGGAGCGAATCGAGCTGGATCCCGTGGCGGGTCGCGGCGGCCAGAGTTGAGGAAGGAGACTTCCTCGGGGCTCTTCCAGTGGCTAGGCGTGGTCTTGGTGGAGTGCAGAGGTGGTGTGGGTTCGAGTTGGAGCTCGGGGTCTCTATTTATAGGCGGCTCGAGGGGGTGGCCGTGAACGGGATCGCTCCGGCGAGCAATTACGGCGAGGCAGTGGCTTGGCAAGGAGCTTAAGTGGCCAGGCAGCATCAGTGAGGTGTACTGGTGCCGTTCCCCCGCTAATCCTGGTCGGTCTTGGCGTAATGGCGCCGGTCCACGGCGGGGTGGCCGTACGGGCACGGCGGCGGCAGAGAGCGTGCTCCGCGCCCAGCGGTTCACGACGAGGGTGGCAGCGCGCATTGGGGAGTGGAAGACGACGCGGCGGCCTCCGGTGGCTTGGGCGGCGCTGGACGGCGCCGTCTGCGCTACGCATCTCTCTGGCGGCCGCAAAGCCGCCGCTGGCGTCGGTCACGGGGTGCCGCACCTCCTCCTGCTCGTCGCTGATGCCCGCAACCTTCCAGGCGCTCGTGTGGAGCAGAGGACAAGGGGGAGGGGACAGGAAGCACGGCGACGCCGGGGCACTGGCGAGATCGGCAACAGACACTGAAGAAACGACAGTAGTTTCAGACACGGTTAACTGAACTTGACTGAACATTATAGAAACAGTGTCCAGCAGGTGTTCGATGAAATGATTTGGTAAGAAGAAAATTTTTCCTGGAGCTGGGACTTGGTGATGTGACCTCTCAATGCACCCAGAGGCTGCCTGATTTTTCTCAGATTTTTAGGAGAAGGATTTGAATGAATTTCATCAAATTTGGCAAATGAGGTCCAAACTTGCAGCAAGTGTAGTTTGAAAAATTTGAACTGGAGACCAGTGGATCTTCATGGATCCTGGTTAAGGGCTCAAAAGACTAGGTAGGGAAATTGGTTTGGGGGCAAAAATCAAAACAGAGAGGGTAGCTCCTTTGTAAATCTCCAAGAGTTAGAATAGAAGGCAGAAATTGTTTTTATAAGAAATAAATGGAGATAATTATATGGAGAGGTTCAACTTGCTGGATTTGAAGTACATTATGATCCAAAGATGAGGAAAGGCTTATGAGAGGGGATTTACACTTAGGTCATGGTAAGAGAGATTTTTGAAAGTGGAAAAGGATCATTCCAAAAGCCATAGGGCATTTTCAAAAGAATTTTCAAAAGACATTTTCCAAGTGAAAAGCATTTTGGTTTGAGTCCAAATAAAAAGCGGAAAACCTCCAAGACCAAAATCAAGTCTTGGGTAGATCCCAAAACAAAAACACTTGTCATATAAGAAAAAAATATTTTGAGAGGGAGAGTTCTTTTAGGAGAAAAACTTAAATCACCTCCCTCAAATCAAATAAAAGTTTAAAAGAAAACCAAATAAAATTTTGGGTGTCACAGTTTGATTATTCAGGGGTACAAATTGGCTGTAATGACATGGTCAAAATCGCATGAATTAACTCATTCCAAATATAGCTGATTTACGGCGTCTCTAATACATTGCCATAGTTCTACTCAAATTCTGCTCAAATAGGGATATGTCAATCATCACAAATAGTTCAAACAGTGTCATGGCGTCATCATTAACATCAGATGGAAACAACTTACACGCGCCGTCCCAGCAATACATGGTGCCATCTTCTTTGTCGATCGCGTAGATGATGCCATTGTGTTCAATAGCATCACAGAAGTGTGTATCTGCTTTGACGACGATCCACTGCGAGCATAGCTGTCTCCAGCTAAAGAAGGCACCGGCGGAAAGATAGGTGAGTCCCTTGTCGAACAAGGCAATTAGCTTGAAGTCTGCGTAATCCGCATGTCGTGTGAGCACTTGGCAGATTACAATCTTCTAAAAAATGATACGTCTCCAACGTATCTATAATTTTTGATTGTTACATGCTATTATATTACCCGTTCTGGATGTTTATGGGCTTTATTATACACTTTTATATTATTTTTGGGACTAACCTATTAACCGAAGGCCCAGCCCAAATTGCTGTTTTCTGGCCTATTTCAGTGTTTCGAAGAAAAGGAATATCAAACGGAGTCCAAACGGAATGAGACCTTTGGGAGAGTTATTTTTGGAACGGAAGCAATCCAGGAGACTTGGAGTAGACGTCAGGGAAGCTTCGAGGAAGCCACGAGGTAGGGAGGCGCGCCCTACCCCCTGGGCGCGCCCCCACCCTCGTGGGCCCCTCGTGGCTCCCTGGCCGACTTCTTTCGCCTATATATATCAATATACCCTAAAAACATCGGAGAACATAATAGATCGGGAGTTCCGCCGCCGCAAGCCTACGTAGCCACCAAAAACCAATCGGGACCCTGTTCCGGCACCCTGACAGAGGGGGGAACCCTCACCGGTGGCCATCTTCATCATCCCGGCGCTCTCCATGATGAGGATGGTGTAGTTCACCCTCGGGGCTGAGGGTATGTACCAGTAGCTATGTGTTTTATCTCTCTCTCTCTCGTGTTCTTGAGGTGGTACGATCTTGATGTATTGCGAGCTTTGCTATTATAGTTGGATCTTATGATGTTTCTCCCCCTCTACTCTCTTGTAATGGATTGAGTTTTCCCTTTGAAGTTATCTTACCGGATTGAGTCTTTAAGGATTTGAGAACACTTGATGTATGTCTTGCATGTGCTTATCTGTGGTGACAATGGGATATCATGTGATCTACTAGATGTATGTTTTGGTGATCAACTAGCGGGTTCCGTGACCTCGTGAACTTATGCATAGGGGTTGGCACACGTTTTTGTCTTGACTCTCCAGTAGAAACTTTGGGACACTCTTTGAAGTACTTTGTGTTGGTTTGAATAGATGAATCTGAGATTGTGTGATGCATATCATATAATCATACCCACGGATACTTGAGGTGACATTGGAGTATCTAGGTGACATTAGGGTTTTGGTTGATTTGTGTCTTAAGGTGTTATTCTAGTACGAACTCTATGATAGATTGAACGGAAAGAATAGCTTCGTGTTATTTTACTACGGACTCTTGAATAGATCGATTAGAAAGAATAACTTTGAGGTGGTTTCGTACCCTACAATAATCGCTTCGTTTGTTCTCCGATATTAGTGACTTTGGAGTGACTCTTTGTTGGATGTTGAGGGATAGTTATATGATCCAATTATGTTATTATTGTTGAGAGAACTTGCACTAGTGAAAGTATGAACCCTAGGCCTTGTTTCCTAGCATTGCAATACCGTTTACGCTCACTTTTATCGCTTGTTACCTTGCTGTTTTTATATTTTCAGATTACAAAAACCTATATCTACCATCCATATTGCACTTGTATCACCATCTCTTCGCCGAACTAGTGTACCTATACAATTTACCATTGTGTTGGGTGTGTTGGGGACACAAGAGACTCTTTGTTATTTGGTTGCAGGGTTGTTTGAGAGAGACCATCTTCATCCTACGCCTCCCACGGATTGATAAACCTTAGGTCATCCACTTGAGGTAAATTTGCTACTGTCCTACAAACCTCTGCACTTGGAGGCCCAACAATGTCTACAAGAGGAAGGTTGCGTAGTAGACATCGAGCTCTTTTCTGGCGCCGTTGCCGGGGAGGTGAGTGCTTGAAGGTATATCTGTCGTGGTTTTGTCACGGCAGATATCCTAGAGAAAGGACTTAGTCGTGGAGCCATCGCCACGGGTTAACTTAAAGGGGTTAAAGCGGACAAGGGACGCAAGAGAGTTTTATACTAGTTCGGCCCCTTACGATGAAGGTAAAAGCCTACGTCTAGTTGTGACGGAATTGCTGGGGTTTCGATGACCAGGGAGCGAATACGCTTTGCCTGAGTCTCGAGTTGTTGTATGTTGTCCTTGAACCGCCGCCGGGTCGTCCCCTTATATACATGGGTTGACGCCCGTCGGTTTACAGAATCCCGAGGCCGGCTCATAAACGTGTCTGGCCCGGTCTCTGCTCTATCTATCTTACAACACAAGTTTACATATCAACACCGGTTTATGTCTATAGGCCTTAAACCGGCTCTGGGCCCTGGGCCTTCATAAAGCGTCACCGTCTATCTTCATGGGCTTCAGATATAATGAATTACTTATGGCATTAACCCGGCCTCTCCTGGCCGGTTTACACCCAGTGGTAATATCCCCAACATGAGGCCCCAGATTGATTTGAACTGGTTCATGTCAATCCTCAATACTTAAGAAAATTTTGTCTACAACATCATCTCATAATCTTGTAAACCGCCCTCACGTCATCTTCCAGGACCATGGTAAACCGCCATGACGTCATCTATTATTTAAAACTGTGTATAACCCATCTTCATTAATGGGCCTCCGAGGATCGAGGCAACAAAGCTGTCACACACCCCATTTTTCGGGCTCCTCGATTCTCGCGCCTGCCTTTTATCCATTCATCTTATAAATAGGGCCGAGGGGTCACTTTCACTTCTCCCCCTCGTGCCTCTTTGCGTCGTCATCTTCCTGGCGTCGACCGACCCTCGAGTTCTGCCACCACCGTCGTCCTTCGCCTCTGCTTCGACAAAGGCCACTGCATCAACCTGATCGTATCAGAGAAAAGCGGTGATCCTCCGCTGCTTCCTCCTGCACCCGTAAGTTCCTCTTCTCCTCGCCCTAGATCCGCCATTAGGGTTCGGTGTTCTTCATAGCTTGAAGCTGTTCTTCCTTCGGCAATACCAATGGCCGGTTAGATCTGACTGTTTTCAGCGCCTATTGTAGTTTAAACTCCTTTCTTCTTGTTAAGGCATCTGCTTGATATCCAACTCATCTGAACTTACTGAACTTTTTGAGCGCTTGATATTAGACCAGAATATATTTTGATTATCCAACGCACGGTAGATCTGAAACTACCATGCTAAACTGTGAAACTTGTTTTTCCTTCACTTATACATCTTCAAACTTGTATCTTCAATATCAGATTAGGCGGTTTAACTTCATAGTAAAAATGATGATCCAGTAGATATCATTAGTCCCCTGTTGAACCGCCAATGCACTCATTATTGTACTGTCTCCATCATCAGACTCCGGTTTACAAATAATCAACTCCGGTTTAACAATATGCTTACATCCTTATACCGCTTTATAATTTTCCATCGTAAATCTTAAACCGGCAATAATCATGTTTCAGATCTTTCATTGCCATGGCCAAGCAAGTCTATGAATGCAACTGGGCTCCTTCTCGAGTAACCGAAGAACAGCTAGACAATCTGGTTAAAACTGGCGCTTTAGCCAAGAAAGATGTCATCCACTGGAGGGTCCCTGGCCCGGAAAATCCTCCTACACCCAAGGACGGAGAGGTAGTCGTGTTTGCTGACCATCTGGGTCGAGGTTTTAGCCCTCCCGGTTCGAAATTTTTCTGAGATGTACTAGCCAATTTTCAGCTGCACCCTCAAGACATCGGTCCCAATTCTGTGACCAACATCTGCCACTTCCAAGTCTTCTGTGAGGCTTATCTGCAAGAGGAACCTACAGTCGAACTGTTTAGGGATTTCTTTCACTTAAACCGTCGCACAGAGTTCACGGATGGACCCAATACGGAACTGGGCGGCATGGCGGTTCAAAAAAAGGAAGGAAGCCACTTTCCCTCATCCCAAGCTCCACAGTCACCCCAAAGAGTGGAACCAGACCTGGTTTTATTGCAAAGATACATCTCCACCTGATGAAAACCCCCTGCCGGGTTACTGCCCTGAATGCCTTAGCAACACGCATCCTTTTCCTCAGAGGTTGACTGTAAAAGAAAGGGCCAACTATGCTCCTCAATTATCAAAGCTAAGAGCCTTCATGGCGAACGGTTTGATAGGAGTTGATCTTGCTCGTTGTTGGATAAGCTGGAGTATTCTGCCCTTAAGCCGGCGCTCCGGTTTGATGTGTGAATATACGGGGAGTTTGAAGGATGCCCAGCGGCACATTGACATTCAGCTTACAGATGCAGAAGTCACTGAAGCTGTAAAGAAAATGCTGAACGAACCGGAGGCTGTCTGTGCCCAAACCGGACTACTCCCTTTCTGCACCTTCAACAAACCACCAGCTGTAAGAATCATATAATCTTTTTATCTAAAGTTGCTTCTGTCCAAATATACTCTGAAAGTGTGATTATTTTTTGATAGGGTGATGATCCATCCTGGAACAAGAAACCACCACAAGACAAACCGGCGAAACCGCAAGACAAACCGGTCAAGCCGCAAGATAAACCGGTCAAGCCAGTTCGTCCAAAGACCAAGGTTGTTAAAAAACCTACCAAGAAAAGGACCACTACATCCTCCGAACTACCAGCTGATGACGATGTGGGTAATCCAGAATCAGAGGTAGAACTTGACTCTCTTGGTTCATTTTTCGTACACCTCATTGACAATGATTATTATCAGGACGACGCTGAAGGCAGTCATGCTAATGATATAGAGGTAATCATTCTTTCCTCCGATTCAGATCCTCTGCCAACATCAAAAATCTGTCGAGCAAACCAAAAAGTAAAATTTTCTCACCCCCTTGCTTACTTGGACCCAAACTTTCTTTTGAAGACACAGCAGCACGAGGCTCGCCGCACAACCCGGCACAGCGGCCAGGTAGTTACCTCCGCCGGTTTACCGAACAGCCCGGTTCGGAAACGCCGATCAGAGGTCTCTTATCCCCTTGACACTTCATGCCCTAAAGTGGGTTGTTTCTGCCAGCCTCTTAACCCGTCTGATTCAAATTATCAGGGTACTTCTCACTCATCTTCTGGCGAATCGTCGGCCACAAAGCTTCCACCCCTCAAAACAGTTCTTGGGTGAGTCATACACTTAATTTTATCCTTGATATGTTATTTTAATATATACTGTACTGATCCTCATGTTTATTTTTCTCAGCGCCAAGCCCAGACCCAGCAAGAAGGCTCGGTTGAATAAACCGGTTGATGAGGACGTGGCTGTTGAACCGGAGAAAACTCCAGATCCTGAAGAGACCAACATTGATGCCATACTGAATGACCCACCGCCTCAAGATCATGACTTCGTTGCTGAGCAGGTAGAAGTTGACACCACAAGCCATGCTGACCAGCCAACCAGCCCTGTCCGAACTGACGACAAACCGACAAGTCTGGTTAAAAATACTGACAAACCGCCAACCCCAGTAACGGCTGCTGATGACAAAGATGATGACGTTATGATTACTGGCACGGGCCATACCGCTCCTGGCAATGCTGTCGCTTTGTCAAAGCATACTGCCAAAGATGAACTCTCTGCAATTGGCAAAGGCAAATGGAATGCCGATTTGTCAAATTATGCCCATCTGAATGCTCAAGACCTTCACTCCGGCTTCCTGAACCGTCTGTAGACCAGCCGTGACTATGAAGCCGGTTTGGTAAATTTGATGAAGGAGCGATATGAGGTAACTTCATAAGTGTTTCTCTCTTATATTTAATTGCAGCTTATCAACTCCAGTAGCCCCCAAGTGACGGTTTAAGATACCAATCTAAACCGGGACTTAGTAACAATTTCATGTTTGCAACAATGCATCTTAACTTCACTGATGTAGCCCCCAAGGGCCGGTTTAACTTTATAAAGATGAACCGGGACTTTGTAGAAGAATTCCCATATCAGCAATTTATGATCAAATACACATTAGCCCCCAAGTGCCAAGCTTAATACTTGTATTGTGCTTGGGACTTGTAAAAATTTCTGATAACCCAAGTACCAAGGGCATCACTTGTTATGTGCTTGGTACTTCAAAATATGTACTGTCAACTTATTAAAGATCTGTCTCTTTATAGGCTGAACTGAGCAAGAAGGAAAGCCAAACCGCTGATCTGCAAGAGAATCTGAAATCCCAGCAAGCCGAAACTTCCAAAGCCAAGGAAGAGTTGACCAGCGCTCTAGGCGCTATGGAGAAACTGAAAGAGGGCTTCAACAAGGAGCGGGCGGATTGGGAGACTGAAAAATCCGCTTTGATAAAAAGGGCTGAAAACGCAGAAGCCGCTCTTAAACCGGTGGTTGATGAACTTACCGCCGTAAAGCGGCAGATTCATGCCATGACTGCTGCTGTGTTCGGTAAACATCTTTTCCTTAATACTTCCAACGTATCTTCCCATGTGTTGTCGGTTTACTGATGTGTATAATGGTGCAGGAACTCGTATTAGCCATCTGGGCTCTGATGTACAGAAGAAATTGAAAGCGGCCTATACTCTGATAGAGCACCTGTATAGCGGTGCGCAGCGGATCATCTATACTGCTTCACACAATAATCCTCCTCCCACTTTGATCAAGGATACCTTAGAAAGGTTATCTATGCTTCCTGCCCGGGTAGACGACCTAAAAAATTCTGCCGCAAGAACGGGCGCTTTGGCCGCACTAACCCGGGCAAAAGCATGGGTACCTGACTTTGATCCAGTGGAAGCGGCCCAAGGCTATCCCAGTTTGAAGGAAGACGGAACAAAATTTGGCAATGATGATCTCCGAATCATAAACCAGGAAGTACGCCCATTAGCTTGTCAACTGGTTGAAGAAGCGGATCTCTCGTACTATCAGGCGAGTTATGATGATAAGAACAGACGGGTTGCTGCACCAATTCCAGAAGCGCAAAATCTTATCCCACCAATCCGTAAGCACAGTTATGCCCCTGACATTGAACCGTCCACGCTTATAAGCGATGAAGCTGTATTCCAAGCCCTAACTGGGATCGACTGGGCAACTGTTGACTTCCAGCCACTAGGTAGAGAGGAGGGAGTTGAACCGGTGCGAGATGATCCGCAGCCGTCAGGCCAAGCTGGTGACCAACCATGAACTGGAGGCCGGTTTAGTCTTCTACATGCTGCAACATGTATTTGAGAAAACAATTATCCCTTTGGGCACTGAAACGCCTTGTAATAGGCTAGTTAAAATACTTGGTCTGGTATGCCTTCGTGCATATTTATCTGCGACTGATGCTTACTTAATCCGACATGCTTAAGATATGATATTCATAATCCATAGCCATTTATTCAAGCTATTCCTGGAGATAAGAAGCTTAAAGCGCCCTGGCGGTTTACCCCCAGGCGGGTCATGATACCCAAATATATATATGACCAAGGTTTGTAACCAAGGTTGCAAAAGATAACCAAATATGGAAATATATAATACCTGTGACATTTAGGCATGATGTTGGCCGACCAACTTTGTAGTGAGGGCCATAACCCTACTCTGGAGGATGAGTAACTCCTGTTATATGATGCCGGTTTGCAATAAAACCATTCCGGGTTGTGATAAACACCGGTTTATTCCATACTGGTGACTTTGAGTCAAAACCAGACCGGGCTGATAGTCTCCGGATTATAATTTGATTGTGTACTGACAACTTGTAGTTGACAACCTAACCAGGTTGATAAACACCGGTTTGAAAACATCACAAATCTTTATCAAAACAAAGAAAAACTTAGCAAAAGGCAAATAAAAACCGTTGTAGTCGAGGCTTTTCACGGGCTGCCAGGCCCGAAATTCGAGGCTTTTCATGGGCTGCCAGGCCACTGAGTTAAACCATTTTTGCAAAGCCTTTTAAGATGGTCCTCAATCCTTAACCAATCATCATTTTAACTTGACAAGTTCAGGGTCTTCATTTTAGAGTAACTTGTCAAAGTTCGAAGGGTCATACCAGGTTTACCTGGGCGGAGTGACTTACTTAAATAGGCAGGTTAACCCTGGGTTTTAGGTGTATACACCAGGCTTCCAAGCCGTGGCTTGATAGCCTGTTACAAGTGTAGATTCTTAGTTCATTTCGACAGCAAAGAATCCCCAAGTAACATTTGTGAGTTGTGCTCAGTGGGTGCCTATGTTTGAGCTGTTGTTTTACAACACTCTCTTTGGCCCCGGATTGATTTGGCTTTGAGCCGATCAAGAGGTGTGACTGTGGTTCGGATACGACCAAGCCCCCCAGTGATGTTGTGGCATTGCGCTGATCAAGAGGTGTAGCTATGGTTTGGATACGACCAAGCCCCCAAGTGATGTAATATGAAGCTTTGAGAAGCTAAATCAAGGGGTAAACCGGACACCGCTTTATAGACAGAAGCTCCATGTAACCACACATGATGTAAGAAAACAACAGATACCCCGCTTTAGCTGAGGTTCCGGTTTATTATATTGATCATAATATATACATTGTCATAATATGTACATAAGCAGAGCCTATGGCTCAAGTATAGTAAGGCCGAAGATGAGCAATATTCCACGGCCGGTTGGTCTCCTCCTCCGATCTACATGAGTCTTTGCGCTCTCGAACATCTATTAGGTAGTGCGACCCGTTGTGTAGATTCTTGCTGACCACAAAGGGTCCTTCCCAAGGGGGAGATAGCTTGTGCATATCCGTCTGATCCTGGATGAGTCGAAGCACCAAATCACCTTCTTGAAAGGTTCTGGTTCTAACCCGGTGGCTATGATAACGACGTAGATCTTGCTGATAAATCGCCGAACGGGCTACTGCCATGTCACGCTCCTCATCTAACAGGTCAAGAGCTTCCTGCCATGCCTTCTCGTTGTCAGCTTCAACATATGCCGCTACACGAGGTGAGTCATGACGGATGTCACTAGGAAGAACCGCTTCCGCTCCATAAACCATGAAGAACGGAGTGTATCCTGTCGATCTGTTGGGTGTGGTATTGATGCTCCATAACACAGAAGGTAACTCCTCAACCCAACAACCCGGCGTCCGTTGCAAAGGAACCATAAGTCGGGGTTTGATGCCTCTCAAGATCTCTTGATTGGCCCTCTCCGCTTGACCATCGGACTGGGGGTGAGCCACTGATGACACGTCAAGCCGGATGTGCTCACGTTGACAAAACTCCTTCATGGCACCTTTTGACAGATTGGTACCATTGTCTGTTATAATGCTGTGTGGAAAGCCAAACCGGAAGATCACCTTCTTGATGAATTGAACCGCCGTGGCTGTGTCACACTTACTAACTGGCCCTGCCTCCACCCACTTCGTGAATTTATCAACCGCCACCAAAAGGTGGGTCTTCTTGTCCTTGGACCTCTTGAAAGGCCCAACCATATCCAGCCCCCAAGTTGCAAACGGCCACGTGATTGGAATCATCCTCAATTCTTGAGCCGGTACATGAGCGCGCCTTGAGAATTTCTGACAGCCATCACATCTTTTGACTAAGTCCTCGGCATCAGCATGAGCTGTCAACCAATAGAAACCGTGACGAAACGCCTTGGCCACCAAAGATTTTGAACCGGCGTGGTGACCACAATCTCCTTCATGGATCTCACGCAAAATTTCACGGCCGTCCTCAGGAGACACACAGCGTTGAAACGGCCCTGTCACACTGCAATGATGTAACTCTCCATTGATAATAGTCATGGACTTGGACCGCCGGATTATCTGCCTGGCCAGGGTTTCATCCTCTGGTAACTCGCCCGGTTCATATACGCCAGATATGGAACCGTCCAATCCGGGATAACATGAAGAGCCGCCACCAACTGAGCTTCCGGATTAGGAACAACCAAATCCTCTTCACCAGGGAGCTTGACGGACGGATTATGCAGAACATCCAAGAAGACATTAGGTGGAACCGGTTTACGTTGGGAACCTAAACGGCTTAAAGCATCCGCCGCTTCGTTCTTCCGCCGGTCCACATGATCCACCTGATAACCTTTGAAGTGACCTGCAACAATATCCACCTCACGACGGTATGCCGCCATGAGTGGATCCTTGGAATCCCAAGTGCCGGACACTTGTTGAGCCACCAGGTCCGAGTCACCGAAGCACTTAACGCAGCTTAGGTTCATCTCCTTAGCCATCCGAAGACCATGGAGTAGGGCCTCATATTCAGCTGCATTGTTAGTGCAAGGGAACATTAAACGGAGAACATAACAAAACTTATCACCTCGTGGGGAAGTTAATACGACTCCAGCCCCCGAGCCCTCCAATTGCCTGGACCCATCAAAATGAATAGTCCAGTAAGTATGTTCCGGCTTCTCTTCTGGCGCTTGTAGCTCTGTCCAATCATTGATGAAATCCACAAGTGCCTGAGATTTGATCGCTGTTCGGGGTATGTATTTCAACCCGTGAGGCCCGAGCTCGATAGCCCACTTAGTAATCCGGCCAGTTGCTTCCCCGTTCTGGATTATATCCCCCAAAGGAGCAGAGCTGACCACCGTGATGGGATGACCTTGGAAATACTGCTTAAGCTTCCGGCTTGCCATAAAAACCCCATAAACCAATTTTTGCCAATGTGGGTACCTCTGCTTGGTCTCGATAAGTACCTCACTGATATAGTAAACCGGCCGCTGAACCGGATATTCCTTTCCTGCCTCCTTGCGCTCCACCACAATAGCCACACTAACAGCCCGAGTGTTAGCTGCTACATATAGCAACAATGGCTCCTTGTCGACCGGAGCAGCAAGAACCGGCGGATTAGCCAGCTGCCGCTTTAAGTCCTCAAATGCTTCATTAGCGGCGTCACTCCAGACGAAGTTATCCATTTTCTTCAGCATCTGATATAAAGGGATAGCCTTCTCGCCAAGGCGACTGATAAACCGGCTCAACGCGGCAATCCGGCCCACTAGGCGTTGAACATCATTGATACACTTCGGTTTGGCCAAGGAGGTGATAGCTTTGATCTTTTCCGGATTAGCTTCAATGCCCCTGTTAGACACCAAAATGCCCAAGAGCTTGCGTGCAGGTACACCAAAGACGCACTTGGCCGGATTAAGCATCATTTTGTAAACCCGCAGGTTATCGAAGGTTTCCTTCAAGTAATCAATCAATGTCTCCTTCTTCCTTGATTTCACCACAATATCATCCACATAGGTGTGAACATTGCGGCTGATCTGTTTATGAAGACAATTCTGCACACACCGTTGATAAGTCGCCTGGGCACTCTTGAGCCCAAAGGGCATGGACACATAACAGAAGGCTCCAAAGGGAGTTATGAAGGCTGTCTTCTCCTGGTCCTTAACTGCCATTTTGATCTGATGATAACCAGAATATGCATCCAAAAAGCTTAAACGCTCACAACCCGCCGTAGCATCAATAATTTGATCAATACGGGGGAGGGCAAAAGGATCTGCTGGACAAGCTTTGTTGAGATCTGTGTAGTCCACACACATACGCCAAGTGTCGTTCTTCTTAAGGACCAGCACCGGATTAGCCAACCACTCAGGATGGAATACTTCAACGATAAATCCAGCCGCCAAGAGCCTGGCTACTTCTTCTCCAATAGCCTTGAATCTTTCTTCATTGAACCGGCGGAGAAACTGCTTGACCGGTTTATACTTGGGATCAACATTGAGAGTGTGCTCAGCGAGTTCTCTCGGTACACCTTGCATGTCAGAAGGCCTCCACGCAAAGATGTCCCGATTCTCACGGATGAACTCGATGAGCGCGCTTTCCTATTTCAGATCCAAGTTGGCGCTGATGCTAAACTGCTTGGACGAATTGCCAGGCACGAAGTCAACAAGCTTAGTCTCATCAGCCGATTTAAACTTCAGGGCCGGATCATGCTCTGTAGTTGGTTTCTTCAATGAAGTCATATCTGCCGGATCAACATTGTTTTTGTAAAACTTCAACTCTTCTGTCGCACAAACCGACTCAGCATAAGCCGCATCACCTTCTTCACACTCCAGAGCGATCTTGCGGCTCCCATGCACGGTTATAGTTCCCTTGTGACCTGGCATCTTGAGCTGCAGATAGACATAACAAGGTCGTGCCATAAACTTAGCATAAGCTGGCCGTCCAAATAGGGCATGATACGAGCTTTTGATTTTCACCACTTCAAAGGTCAAAGTCTCTGATCTTGAGTCATGCTCATCTCCAAAAGCCACCTCTAGAGCTATCTTACCAACAGGATATGCCGATTTACCAGGCACCACACCATGGAACACCGTATTGGACGGTTTAAGATTTTTATCCGTTAACCCCATGCGACGGAAAGTTTCATAATAAAGGATATTGATACTACTCCCTCCATCCATGAGTACCTTAGTGAACTTATAACCTCCCTCCTGAGGTGCCACCACTAGTGCCAGATGACCCGGATTTTCAACCCGGGGCGGATGATCTTCTCTACTCCACACAATCGGCTGCTCGGACCAGCGCAAATAACGGGGCACCGCCGGTTCAACGGCATTCACTGCCCTTTTGTGAAGCTTCTGATCTCGCTTGTCCAGGCTAGTGGTGAAGACATGATACTGTCCGCTATTCAACTGCTGCGGGTTGCTCTGGTAACCCGACTGCTGCTGCTGTTGTTGATTCCCCTGATTGTTATAACCACCTTGGTTGCCCTGATTGCCTTGATTGCCATGCCCGCTCTGGTTACTGTGAAAACCTGAACCGGAACTGCCTCCACCATAACCCGGCCCATGAGACCCGGGGCCCGAGCCGCCACCCGGTCCATGATCATACCGGAAAGAATTAGAATTTTTGAACTCTTGCATGATGTAGCAATCTTTCCAGAGGTGCGTGGACGGATTCTCCTTCGTCCCATGTTTTGGGCAAGGCTGGTTCAACAGATAAGACAGGCGGTCCGGGTTAGACTTGGTCCTCCACCGCGCTGGGGCGGTTTACCCTTACGCCGTTGGCCCTTGTCCTGCGTGCTGGTATTAGCCACAAAGTCTAAGCCGTGGTCCGCTTTACGCTTGCCGCCGTTTCCATGACCCGCCGGGTTGTGGTGCTGCCCCTTGGCGTTGCCGCTCCTTTTTCCCTTCCCTGTCTTATCATCGTCAGACTCGGGATCCTTGGTACTATCAGAGTCGGCATACTTCACCAGAGCAGCCATGAGGGTTCCCATGTCATTACAATGACGTTTGAGCCGTCCCAACTTCAACTTCAAGGGTTCAAACCGGCAATTGCTTTCCAATGTTAAAACTGCGGTATCAGCGTTGATGCGGTCCGATGAATGCAAAATTTCTGAAACCCGGCGCACCCAACGGGTTGTTGACTCGCCTTCCTCCTGGACACAGGAAGCTAAGTCCACAATTGACATGGGCTGCTTGCATGTATCCTTGAAATTCTGGATAAACCGAGCTCTCAACTCGGCCCATGACCTGATAGAGTTAGCCGGTAAGCTCTTTAGCCAAGTGTGGGCCGTCCCTTCTAGCATCATGGTGAAGTATTTCGCACATGCCGCATCATCCACATCCAGCATCTCCATGGCCATCTCATAGCTTTCGACCCATGTCTCAGGGGATAAATTGGCGGTGTAATTCGGCACCTTGCGCGGGCCCTTGAAATCCTTGGGCAGGCGTACATTGCACAACGCTGGGACGAGACACGGCACTCCCAAAGAACTAGAAGTAACTCCTAGTTCCACCGATGTGGTTGGACGAACCGGAGTAAGCTGACGGGCTTCATGCTGCACCGCTAACTCGGCCTCTCTGCGTGCCCGAGCCCGGTCCACCACCTCCTGAGCATCACCAGCACCACCCGCCGGGTTATTGCCACGGGGCGGATCACGGTTCTGCGCGTTGCTTGACACTGCCGGTTCATCCATACGCCTGCTGTAACTCCGGCTTGGACGGGGAGTGGAATGAATCAGATCGCGACTATATGAATAAGCCTCCTGTTGAACCAAGGCTGTCTGAAGAAGCTCCTTAACCCGACGCGTCTCGACCGCCGCCGGAGAATCGCCTTCGATCGGGATGGCCGCCAGCCGTGAAGCGGCAGCGACAATGTTGTCCATCGGGTTAGAGTAATGACCCGGTGGCGTGGGGACATGCGGTGTTACAATGTTGTTCTGACGAGGCGGATCCACCAAACGTGGCTGAACCGGCGCCCCTGCTCCAGGTGCCTCCACCCGGTTTACCACCGGTGGATTACTGGTCCCTGCTCCTGGGGTGTTAAAGAGGTTTCTAGCGTCATAAACCGGCGGCAGGCGAGATCGGTACCTCCTCTTCAGGTCTTCGTTCGACGCACTCTGATCCAGCATAATCCGGTAAGCTTGTGCATCCAAAGCGGCCCGCTCCGCGGCCATCCTGGTATCCTCAGCTGCTAAGTCGGCTTTGGCCTGGGTGATCTGATCTTTCACTTTCGCGATTTCCGCATTGTGTGCATCCTGATCCGCCGGGTTAACCTCCGCCATCAGTGTTGCCAACGCGTTAAACAAATCAAATATAACCTAAGCTGGCGGTCGCACAGGGCCTCCTGCCCCGGCCGCTGTTGCCGCTGCCGATCCGGAAATCATCGCCGCTGCGGTAGAAGAGTGGAGCACCGGTTGCGTACCGGCCATGAAGATTGCAACCCGGTTTGGCAGATCAAAGTGGTCCGGAATACTGTCGCCATCGGAACAGCCCCCAATCCGGCCATCTTGTAACTGATATAACGACTCGGTCTCTTCGGTCGATGACTTGTCACCGGAATAAACGACGGTTTCACCACCAGATTCCGATCTATCCTCAGATTCTCCTCCATGGATAACACCCACGAAGGCACGCTTCATGACAGGCTTGACCCGGGCAGATCTCGCACGCTGAGCCGTTTCGACGAGGTCGGTGCAGATGTCCGGCTCAGGGCCCGGTTCGCCGATCTTGCCAATGAAAACGTGTATGCCACCAAAGGGGACCCGGTACCCGTACTCGATTGAGCCGGCCTCGGGGCCCCAGCCTGCTTCGTCGATGTAGAGCTTGCAGTGACGACTCTTGGTCATCCGGCCCACAACATAAACCTTGAGTCCTTCGAAGCTGCCCTCCAAGAACTTCAAACCATCGTGCGATAGCCCCACGGTGGGCGCCAACTGTCCTGGTTTTGTCACGGCATATGTCCTAGAGAAAGGACTTAGTCGTGGAGCCATCGCCACGGGTTAACTTAAAGGGGTTAAAGCGGACAAGGGACGCAAGAGAGTTTTATACTAGTTCGGCCCCTTACGATGAAGGTAAAAGCCTACGTCTAGTTGTGATGGAATTGCTGGGGTTTCGATGACCAGGGAGCGAATACGCTTTGCCTGAGTCTCGAGTTGTTGTCTGTTGTCCTTGAACCGCCGTCGGGTCGTCCCCTTATATACATGGGTTGACGCCCGTCAGTTTACAGAATCACGAGGCCGGCTCATAAACGTGTCCGGCCCAGTCTCTGCTCTTTCTATCTTACAACACAAGTTTACATATCAACACCGGTTTATGTCTATAGGCCTTAAACCGGCTCTGGGCCCTGGGCCTTCATAAAGCGTCACCGTCTGTCTTCATGGGCTTCAGATATAATGAATTACTTATGGGGTTAACCCGGCCTCTCCTGGCCGGTTTACACCCAGTGGTAATATCCCCAACAATATCTTTAGATCTTGCAATCGAATCTTTTTGTTTCTTGTTTTATCACTAGTTTTTTCTATAAAAGACAACTACAAAAAATGGAATTAAGGGTGCCTCATATGCTTCATCTTTTTAATGTCTTTCGTGAAAATGATGGGAAGGAAAATTGTGCTCAAGTACTAGAAGAAGAATTACATAGAATGCTTGGCATAAAATATGTGAATGATGAGCATGATTGCAATGTTGTTAGTATGCATTCTTTGAATACCCATGATGCTAATGATATGCAAAGCCACAAGCTTGGGGAAGCTATGTTTGATGAAGATGATATTTTTTGTCCCCCAAGCTTTGATGAGCAAATTTACTATGATGAAAGCATGCCTCCTATCTATGATGATTATTGTGATGACATGTATGCTTTAAATAATAATGATAACCATGAAACTTGTCATCTTGATCTTAATTTTCAATCACATGATAGTTATTTTGTTGAGTTTGCTCCCACTATTGTTGATGAGAATAAATTTGCTTATGTGGAGAGTAGTAAAATTTCTATGTTTGTAGATCATGAAAAGAATGCTTTAGGTGCTAGTTATATTGTTGAATTTATTCATGATGCTACTGAAAATTATTATGAGGGAGGAACATATGCTTGTAGGAATTGCAATAATATCAAGTTTCCTCTCTATGTGCTTAAAGTTTTAAAGTTATGCTTGTTTTGCCTTCCTATGCTAGTTGATTATTGTTCTCATAAGTTGTTTGCTCACAAAATCCCTATGCATAGGAAGAGGGTTAGACTTAAATTTGCTTGTCATATTCTTCATGATGCTCTCTTTATGTTTCAATTCTTATCTTTTATGTAAGCATCATTGAAATCATCATGCCTAGCTAGGGGCGTTAAACGTTAGCGCTTGTTGGGAGGCAACCCAATTTTGTTTTTGTTCTTTGCTTTTTGGTTCTGTTTAGTAATAAATAATCCATCTAGCCTCTGGTTAGATGTGGTTTTATGTTTTAATTAGTGTTTGTGCCAAGTAAGACCTATAGGATCTTCTTGGATGATAATTATTTGATCTTGCTGAAAAAGACAGAAACTTTCTGCTCACGAAAACAATTGTTAAAAATCACCAGAAAGTTATAAAATACTGATTCCAATTACAGTAGATCAATAAACATATTATCTAGGTCGTCCTATTTTGGTAGATTTTTCTGAGTTCCAGAAGTTTGCGTTTGATGCAGATTACTACAGACTGTTCTGTTTTTGACAGATTCTGTTTTTCGTGTGTTGTTTGCTTATTTTGATGAATCTATGAGTAGTATCGGAGGGTATGAACCATAGAGGAGTTGGAATACAGTAGATATTACACCAATATGAATTTATAATGAGTTCACGACAGTACCTAAGTGGTGATTTATTTTCTTATAAACGAAGCCCATAAGATTTTCTGTTGAGTTTTGTGTTGTGAAGTTTTCAAGTTTTGGGTAAAGATTCGATGGACCATGGAACAAGGAGTGGAAAGAGCCTAAGCTTGGGGATGACCAAGGCACTCCAAGGTAATATTCAAGGATAACCAAGAGCCTAAGCTTGGGTATGCCCCGGATGGCATCCCCTCTTTCGTCTTTGTTCATCGGTAACTTTACTCGGAGCTATATTTTTATTCACCACATGATATGTGTTTTGCTTGGAGCGTCATTTTATTATATTTAGCTTTGCTTGCTGTTTGAATAAAATACCAAGATCTGAAATTCTTAAATGTTAGAGAGTCTTCACATAGTTGCATAATTATTCGACTACTCATTGATCTTCACTTATATCTTTCGGAGTAGTTTGTCGTTTGCTCTAGTGCTTCACTTATATCTTTTAGAGCACAATGGTGGTTTTATTTTGAAGAAATAGATGAACTCTCATGCTTCACTTATATTATTTTGAGAGTCTTTAGAACAGCATGGTAATTTGCTTTGGTTATGAATTTAGTCCTAATATGATGGGCATTCAAGATGGGTATAATAAAAACTTTCATATAAAGTGCATTGAATACTAAGAGAAGTTAGATACTTGATAATTGTTTTGAGATATGAAGATGGTGATATTAGAGTCATGCTAGTTGAGTAGTTTTGAATTTGAGAACTACTTGTTCTAAAGTTTGTAATTCCCGTAGCATGCACGTATGCTGAACCGTTATGTGATGAAGTCGGAGCATGATTTATTTATTGATTGTCTTCCTTATGAGTGGCGGTCGGGGACGAGCGATGGTCTTTTCCTACCAATCTATCCCCCTAGGAGCATGCACGTCGTTTCGATAACTAATAGATTTTTGCAATAAGTATGTGAGTTCTTTATGACTAATGTTGATTCCATGGATTATACGCACTCTCACCCTTCCACCATTGCTAGCCTCTCTAATACCGCGCAGCTTTTGCCGGTATCGTACACCCACCATATACCTTCCTCAAAACATCCACCATACCTACCTATTATGGCATTTCCATAGTCATTCCGAGATATATTGCCATGCAACTTTCCACCTTTCCGTTTATTATGACACGCTTCATCATTGTCATATTGCTTTGCATGATCATGTAGTTGACATTGTATTTGTGGCAAAGCCACCTTTCATAATTCTTTCATACATGTCACTCTTGATTCATTGCACATCCCGGTACACCGCCGGAGGCATTCATATAGAGTCATATTTTGTTCTAAGTATCGAGTTGTAATTCATGAGTTGTAAGTAAATAAAAGTGTGATGATCATCATTATTAGAGCATTGTCCCAGTGAGGAAAGGATGATGGAGACTATGATTCCCCCACAAGTCGGGATGAGACTCCAGACAAAAAATAAAAAAATAAAAAAGAGGCCCAAAGAAAGAGAAAAGGGCCAAACAAAAAAATAAAAATAAAAAAATGAGAGAAAAAGAGAGAAGGGGCAATGCTACTATCCTTTTACCGCACTTGTGCTCCAAAGTAGCACCATGATCTTCACGATAGAGAGTCTCCTATGTTGTCACTTTCATATTGGCTTGTATATTGCAATGATGGGCTTCCTCAAAATGCCCTAGGTCTTCGTGAGCAAGCGAGTTGAAAGCACACCCACTTAGTTTCTTTTTGAGCTTTCATACACTTATAGCTCTAGTGCATCCGTTGTATGGCAATCCCTACTCACTCACATTGATATCTATTGATTGGCATCTCCATAGCCCGTTGATACACCTAGTTGATGTGACTATATTCTCCTTTTTGTCTTCTCCACAGCCACCATTCTATTCCACCTATAGTGCTATGTCCATGGCTCACGCTCATGTATTGCGTGAAGATTGAAAAAGTTTGAGAACATCAAAGTATGAAACAATTGCTTGGCTTGTCATCGGGGTTGTGCATGATTTAAATATTTTGTGTGATGAAGATAGAGCATAGCTAGACTATATGATTTTGTAGGGATAACTTTCTTTCGCCATGTTATTTTGAGAAGACATGATTGCTTTGTTAGTATACTTGAAGTATTATTGTTTTCATGTCAATATTAAACTTTTATCTTGAATCTTATGGATCTGAATATTCTTGCCACAATAAAGAAAATTACATTGAGAATTATGTTAGGTAGCATTCCACATCAAATATTTTGTTTTTATCATTTACCTACTCGAGGACGAGCAGGAATTAAACTTGGGGATGCTGATACGTCTCCAACGTATCTATAATTTTTGATTGTTCCATGCTATTATATTACCCGTTTTGGATGTTTATGGGCTTTATTATAAACTTTTATATTATTTTTGGGACTAACCAATTAACCGAAGGCCTAGCCCAAATTGCTGTTTTCTGGCCTATTTCGGTGTTTCGAAGAAAAGGAATATCAAACGGAGTCCAAACGGAATGAAACCTTCAGGAGAGTTATTTTTGGAACGGAAGAAATCCAGGAGACTTGGATTAGACGTCAGGGAAGCTTCGAGGAAGCCACGGGGCAGGGAGGCGTGCCCTACCCCCTAGGCGGGCCCCCACCCTCGTGGGCCGCTCGTGGCTCCCCTGACCAACTTCTTTCGCCTATATATATCCATATACCCTAAAAACATCGGAGAACAAAATAGATCGGGAGTTCCGCCGCCGCAAGCCTCTGTAGCCACCAAAAACCAATCGGGACCCTGTTCCGGCACCCTGCCAGAGGGGGGAACCCTCACCGGTGGCCATCTTCATCATCCCGGCGCTCTCCATGACAAGGAGGGAGTAGTTCACCCTCGGGGCTGAGGGTATGTACCAGTAGCTATGTGTTTGATCTCTCTCTCTCTCTCTCTCTCGTGTTCTTGAGGTGGTACGATCTTGATGTATCGCGAGCTTTGCTATTATAGTTGGATCTTATGGTGTTTCTCCCCCTCTACTCTCTTGTAATGGATTGAGTTTTCCCTTTGAAGTTATCTTACCGGATTGAGTCTTTAAGGATTTGAGAACACTTGATGTATGTCTTGCATGTGCTTATCTGTGGTGACAATGGGATATCACGTGATCTACTTGATGTATGTTTTGGTGATCAACTTGCGGGTTCCGTGACCTCGTGAACTTATGCATAGGGGTTGGCACACGTTTTCGTCTTGACTCTCCGGTAGAAACTTTGGGGCACTCTTTGAAGTACTTTGTGTTGGTTTGAATAGATGAATCTAAGATTGTATGATGCATATCGTATAATCATACCCACGGATACTTGAGGTGACATTGGAGTATCTAGGTGACATTAGGGTTTTGGTTGATTTGTGTCTTAAGGTGTTATTCTAGTATGAACTCTATGATAGATTGAACGGAAAGAATAGCTTCGTGTTATTTTACTACGGACTCTTGAATAGATCTATCAGAAAGAATAACTTTGAGGTGGTTTCGTACCCTACAATAATCTCTTCGTTTGTTCTCCGCTATTAGTGACTTTGGAGTGACTCTTTGTTGCATGTTGAGGGATAGTTATATGATCCAATTATGTTATTATTGTTGAGAGAACTTGCACTAGTGAAAGTATGAACCCTAGGCCTTGTTTCCTAGCATTGCAATACCATTTACGCTCACTTTTATCGCTTGTTACCTTGCTGTTTTTATATTTTCAGATTACAAAAACCTATATCTACCATCCATATTGCACTTGTATCACCATCTCTTCGCCGGACTAGTGCACCTATACAATTTACCATTGTATTGGGTGTGTTGGGGACACAAGAGACTCTTTTTTATTTGGTTGCAGGGTTGTTTGAGAGAGACCATCTTCATCCTATGCCTCCCACGGATTGATAAACCTTAGGTCATCCACTTGAGGGAAATTTGCTACTGTCCTACAAACCTCTGCACTTGGAGGCCCAACAACGTCTACAAGAAGAAGGCTGCGTAGTAGACATCACAAAACAAGGTGCGTCCAACTGACGTTGTAATCTAGATGACTTGGACCGCGACGGTAAAATTCTATATCATCCAACGGAGGAAGGATAATCTCATGGGAGGTCTGGAAGTTCACGAGCACCAACGTTTTCCCGTCTTCTCTGATGGCAGCCATCCAGTGGGAGTTCATGCCGACCCAGTATATACCTGCAAGAAGTTTCGGGCGATGGTGATCGGATCAAAGTCGAGGGAAATGATGTACCGCGACCCACTACATACCTGCAAAGAAGTTTCGGCTAATGGAGGTCAGATTGAAGTCGAGGGGCATCATGTACGCCTCCGTATCATAGTGAGCAAATATCGCAAGACCAGATAGCAGCAAGCAGGGTGTCTTGAAAAGCTTAGGCCTCGCTTCGATGATGGTCGTGTGCATGCCCCTCGAGCATGCAGCCAGCCGCAGGGCGCTCAACATATCCATACATGAACAACAGAGGTCGAGGACGTCACTGGGGAGATTGCTCCAATCCCGGCTCATATGGATGCTGCACGATTCGTGTTCGGCCATCGTGGAGTTTGGAAGGTGGGGTTTTGGGGGGCTTGATTTACGGGGGAGAAGGCTCTCGGTGCTGGAGCGGCTAGCGAGGGAATAGTGGTACTGTGGGAGGCAAGCGAGGCGAGGGTACGCGGGGGCACAGTGAGATGATGAAGAGTGACCTCGGGATCTCCGGCGAGACGGAGATGGAGATGGAGTGGTGCTAGGGGAGAGGGAGGCGAGGCGAGGCATGCTATACAGCGGCGGTGACAGTGACTACACGGTGCACAAGGTGAGGCTGACTTTGGTAACCCGGACACGCCGCCTGGACTGGTGTCACCTCGGGCGCAGGGTCTTGTCACTTCACTGTGAGGACCGGATGAATAATGGTATTTTGACCATCAAGTGTACCATAGTTGTACTACTACTACTAGTAGGAGTAGTAGGAACATGAGTAGTACTCCCGTGCTAGCATGCCTCTGGGTTCACTTCATCCTCCAGGTATCATCCATATTGTGAGCAGAACCAAATTCTCGTGCATGCGGAAGCGCGAAGAAGGACTTTTCTTTTTTGAGGATAATCGCATATTCCTTAACTAGAGAATGTTGTGTCTCCCACGCACGCGCCAATATCCATCTGAAGCAGCTACGACACATTTTTCATCCGTTTGCATAGGTCCCACCTGTCAGGAGGGGTGCAGAAATAAAAAGGAATCATAAAATGTCTCGCCAAGGTGATTCGAAAGAGTGACCTCAACTAGCCAGTGGCACATGTAGTGCTAGAAGGATGGGCACGTACAGGGACAGGCCCCACTCCTCAGTCTACCCGCGTAGCCTTTTCATTTAGTCTACCTAGCCGTCTAATCAACTGCCTGCAGGCCACTTCTCCCATTTACTCCTCCATCGGGAACCGATTTTCCTCGGCTTCTTCACTACTCCTTGAGCTTCATTTGCATCCAAATCACACTGCATTCACATTTCTTTAACCTCTTCACATCCTCCTGGAGTAATTCTGAAGCCCCTATAAATAATCATCTTCTTCAGTTAGACTAGCCATCTAATCCTAATTCTCCAAACCATAGCCCTCCGGTCCAGCGGTTCCAAATGGCGAAAGAGATCGAGATGCATGTTTTTAGCGTCCAACATGTCCTCGTCGAAGGCTCATTGAGCATAGTTGCCACAGTCACCGACCACCCAAGGGTTGTTTGGAAGTGGATCAACAATGTATCCAACTCCCTCCAAAAGGTGGAGATGAAGGTCATCGGTCTCGACGCATAGTACACGGAGCATGCCACTGGGAAGATCCAACATGCCGCCGTCCTTCAGTTGTGCCTCGAAGATGATGTTTTGGTGTACCACATCATACACGCACCCTCCATACCAGGTGAGCTTCATGATTTCTTGTCTCGGGAGGACATATACTTCTATGGGGCAGCCATCGCAGGGGACAAACAGAAGTTGGAGCCGTACAACCTTGATTTGAAAAGCATCGCTGACGTACAAACAAAAATAAAAATTCCTGTAGAAGATTGTGATAAACCGACACCATCCCTATTCGACGTAGCAAATTTTGTGCTCGGAACAAATCTTCAGAAGGGTGACGAGACCCTGGCATTAAGGTCGTCTGGATGGTAGAATAATCCCTTGACGTACGAGCGGATAAAATATGCTGCCCTCGATGCCCGTGTGAGTTTCGAGATAGCTGCAAGGTCCAGAGAGCTTGTTGCGAAGCCAAGATGCTGCACCAGCAGCAGGGCATTATGGATGGATGAACTATTTCCTCTCTTGTAAAAAAAATCCCTCTCTGTGTATATTGATATAGATGGACTATTTCGATGGTGTGCATGTCTTTGGAACAAGTAGTAGCGTTGGTCCGCTTGACTATAAGGAACTATTTATCTGCCTAGCTTTCTCTGCTACTCCTTCCAGTGATCGGTATGCAATTCATGTGTCCGTAGACATGACAGCTTGTCCATGGAAGTTCAACTACGGCGACCATCACGTTTCATCCACTGCCACTCACGATTCCCACGACGCCTCTCCAACCCACGGCACCACGTCCCCCGACGTGCGCCTCACCCCTCTCGGCCGCACTGCCCCTCTGCCTTTGTGTGCATGACATGTGGGCCAACTGAAATGCGGCGAGCATCAAGTTTCTACCACAGCCACACGTGATTCCCATGACGCCGCTCGAACCCGTGACACCACATGTTCCCTGACATGCGGCTCACCCCTCTCGGCCCCACTGCCCCTCTGCCTTCGGGAGCATTACATGTGGACCAGCCACCTATCAGGTCCACATGTTATGACTCAAAGGCAGGTGTCGTAAGGCGATGAAGCTCAGACCCGAGGGCCCCGAGAGGTAAATATAACTCCTGCACCAGGCCTTGTGGTGCTACCGCTGCACGAACTCATGGCAAACTCGAGATTTGTTTCTTTACTATACATGCATGCAACGATTTAATGGACATTGTAATATCAACATGTGATGGGGAGCTCTAAATTTGAATTTGAAACTTATAAAACAAAAAAAATCAAAACAAATAAACTGGGAGAGAGGGAGTATACCGTAGGATGTGTTCCATATGAAACGAGACCCCTGGTTTGTCACCGCGAAGATGTGGTTAGAAAGGAGCACAGCGTCTTCGTACTCGTACGGCAACAAATTGGCCGCAGACAGCATCGTCCACCTTTGACCGCCATGTGCAAGGTTCGTGCTATCTTCTTCAATCTCACCGTGGTTCCATCGTACCAATTCAAGCGGTGGCCCGTTGCATGGCTGATCCCAATGTTGGACAAAGGTTCTACGGGAACGGTGTCACCGTTGTAAATGTTGTGCAAATTGATGTTGGTACCCTCCCGTACATATTCAAGCCAATCTCCACTCGCACCAAGCCTAACCTGTGAAATAGTGGGCAGGGGGAGAATTAGGAAATGGACACAGAAGTAGTCTTTAGAATGCATTTACCACATGATCAAACTCATCTTACCTGCTCATTGGAGAAAATCCGAGTGCCCCTCAACGTCGGCATCTCAAGGGGCGTCAACTTGCAACTACAGCCACGCCACGCTGGAGAGAACCCCAAGGAAACATCCTCGTACGTTGCACGGAACATCAAGATGCATTTGTATGAGTATTTTATCTTGTGAGAGAAAAGCATAAACGAGGGAAGGCCTTATTTGCAAACATGGAGAGGGGTGTAGGTTTCTTTTTGCAAAATTACCACAGTTTTCTTCATATCCATCAGATATAAATCGGACGGCCTATATTGCAGGGTGGCAGGCACACCATCATCACCAACTCTGTTTTTTATAAGAGTAGAGACTAGCAAGATGCCCGTGCGTTGCACGGAACATCAAGATCTTGTGGGAGAAAAGGATGAACAAGGGAAGGCCTTATCTGCAAATGTGGAGAGGAGTGCGGGTAAATTGTCATAGTTTCCTTCCTATCCGTTAGATATAGATCGGACGGCCCATATTGCAGGATGGCAGGCACACCATCATCACCAACTCTGCTTTTTACTCTTATAAAAATGCAGAGTTGGTGATGATGGTGTGCCTGCCATCCTGCAATATAGGCCGTCCGATCTATATCCGACGGATAGGAAGGAAACAATGGCAATTTTGCAAAAAGGTACCCACACCCCTCTCCACATTTGCAAATAAGGCCTTCCCTCGTTCATCCTTTTCTCCCACAAGATAAACTACTCATACAAATGCATCTTGATGTTCCGTGCAACGCACGGGCATCTTCCTAGTATAAGAGGGGTGTGGGTATTTTTTTTGGAAAATTGCCATAGTTTCCTCCCTATCCGTCAGATATAAATCGGATGGCCTATCATCAACAACTCTGTTTTTTTATAAAGTAGAGTAGAGATAGAGATAGAGACTACTACTACCAATGTGCTGGCCCGTGCGTTGCAATGGATCCAAAGTAGTAGAATAATACTTGGTCACGGGCTTGAAATATAAACACTCTAGGTTTGATATACATATATCAGTAAAAGAAAATCATGCTTCACTCAAAATATATTCCTTGGGTTGTTTCGATGGTTTGAAGATAACAGGTTTTAAAAAAAATTGGAGCTATTTTTTTTACATTTTGTAGTGTGGCACGGCATCCGGTGCACCTAAGCATCTGAAAAAAATTGAGTTTGGGTCAGTGGCACACCCTGCGGCAAGATGCTCGTGTGGGCTTCTTCTATAACTAGCAAGATGCACGTGCATTGCAGGGAACATCAAGATGCATTTTTTTACAAAACACCTGTTGTGATTGACCCTTGCAGGAGTAATCCCATGTGTAAAAACTAATGATATCTCGAGAATTTTATCAGAAAAATGGTATCTTTGGAACAAGTTTTCTCTACTATTGCTCCTTGCAGTGAGCGGTATGCAATGCATGTGTCAGCAGACATGATAGCTTGTCCATGGAAGTTGAACCACGGCGACCATCATGTTTCTTGTTTCTACCACTGCCACACCCACACGCGATTCCCACGACGCCGCTCCAACCCACGGCACGACATCCCCCGACGTGCGCTCATCCCTCTCGGCCCCACCGCTCCTCTGCCTTTGTGTGCATGACTGATGACCCACAAGTATAGGGGATCTATCGTAGTCCTTTCGATAAGTAAGAGTGTCGAACCCAATGAGGAGCAGAAGGAAATGATAAGCGGTTTTCAGCAAGGTATTCTCTGCAAGCACTGAAATTATAGGTAACAGATAGTTTTGTGATAGGATAATTTGTAACGAGCAACAAGTAACAAAAGTAACTAAAGTGCAGCAAGGTGGCCCAATCGTTTTTGTAGCAAAGGACAAGCCTGGACAAACTCTTATATAGAGAAAAGCGCTCCCGAGGACACATCGGAATTATCGTCAAGCTAGTTTTCATCACATTCATATGATTCGCGTTCGGTACTTTCACTACAAAAAAAAGACACATCCGTGACATTTTGGGCCGAACAAATTTTTTTTCTGTCATACATATGACACTTCTATGACGATAATTGTGACAAAACCCGGTATCATCATAGATGTGGTGGGCTCCTACTTCTATGACAAAAAATCATGACAGAAAATGGGCTTTTCGTCCTGGGCGGGCCGGAGACGCAGCTGCATGACATTCTTTGGGCCGTCCATGACGGAAAAAACCATGGTAGAAGCGAGGGCGAGGAAAATTTCGGGGAGTTCCCGGTTACGGTGGGAGGTCGGGGGCCGAGCGATGCGCGTTTCTCTCATACACGTACGCGCGTGTGTGCGAGGCGTTGGCTCTAACTGAACCCGAGCGAGGCGTTGGGCTCTAACTGAACCCGAGCGAGTGCACTGCAGGCTACGCGTTACCGAACCCGAGCGATCGATCGATGGCTGTTAACTGAACCCGATCGAGCGATTCCTTCGCTACTGCTGCTAACTGAAGCCGATCGATTGGATGAATAGTGAGCGTTGCGGGGGCGGGGGGTGGATGAACAGTGAGCGGTGGCATTGCCTCTGGATGAACAGGACCCCGTGGTGTCAAGGGCTGGATGAACAGTAAATGGTGGAGGGGTGCCGGTGGAGGGGTGGTTGAACAGGACCCCGTGGTGTGGAGGGCTGGATGAACAGTAGACGATGGAGGGGTGGTTGAACAGTAGCCGGTGGAGTAGTGAGCGGTGGAGGCTGGATGAACAGGAGCTCGTGGAGGCTGGAGGAGGTCGACGGTAGCCCATGGAGGCTGGAGGAGGTCGACGGTGGAGATGAACAGTATCCCGTGGAGTCCCGTTTTGCGGTACGCCACACCCCTCCCGATGAACAGGACCCCTGTTTCGACCGTAGGAGGTCCGTTTCGTCCGTTTTGCGGTACGCCACACCCCTCCCGATCAACAGGACCCCCGTTTCGACCGTAGGAGGTCCGTTTCGTCCGTTTTGCGATATGCCACACCCCTCCCGATCAACAGGACCCCCGTTTCAACCGTAGGAGGTCCGTTTCCTCTGTTTTGCGGTACGCCACACCCCTCCCGATCAACAGGACTCCCGTTTCGACCGTAGGAGGTCAGTTTCCTCCGTTCTGCGGTACGCCAGGCCTCGTTTACATCGCATGTTCCGTCCAAGCCCTCCCGATGAACACGACCACGCATTCCGTTCCGACCCAGCCAGTTGGCTCCCACGCGTTCTGTTGCCTCCCGATGAACACGACGCATTCCGTTGCCTCCCCATGAACACGACGCATTCCGTTGCCTCCCCATGAACACGACGACGACGTTGTTTCTCCGTTCCGACCCAGCCATGTAAACGAGCCCTGGCCGTACGTATGCGCGAGTAGGCGTTCGAGACCCCGCCCGTATGTACACATACGTGGCCGTATTTTCTTTCTTGCACCCTGGTCGCTGTACGTACGTGTACATGCTACGTGCGCGCCTCTACTACGACACGTACGCGCCTCTACTACGACACGTGCGCGCCTCTACATCTACCAGTATATATGTGCATACACGTTCGCGACCAGAATGACAACGCTACGTACGCTTTGACCAGGTGGGTCCCGACTGTCAGGCACTTCCTTGCGTGCGAAGATGTAGCTGGTGGGTCCCAGCAGTCAGGGGGCGAATCGTTTTGTTTTTTTGCCCGGACGCACTTCCTTGCGTGCGAAGGTGTAGCTGGTGGGTCCCAGCAGTCAGGGGGGAAACGTTTTTTCGCGAAATACGGTGGCCCGTCCGGTGGGTCCCCGCTGTCAGGTGGAGGAATAATTATTTTGCACGTAATAAGGAGGCACTTCCTTGCTGCGGCTATGGACCCAGCTGTCAGCCTCCCCACGTGCAGTCCAAGTCCGATGGAAGCCGTTCCCTGACCACGTTGACCACGCCGCGCCGAGAGCACCAGGGCGGTGGACGATGGCGAGGCCTAGGAAGGGGACAATGCGGAGCCGGGGAAGACGCGGCAGTGGATGCCCATGCGTAGAGGAGTACGAGGGTTCACTGGTTCGCTGCGGTGTGAGGCTGTCGTCGCCGCAGAATAACAGGGGGTGTGGGTGAGTAGAGGGATGGCCTGGCCAGCGGTGGGAGTAGTAGGGGGCGGTGAGGCTTCCGCCGCATCGCAGCCAGCCACGGGAGGCAGGAGCACGAGGCACGACCGACGCCGGTTTGGGCGGCTGGAGCAAGAAGACCAGAGGTTGAAGAAGCACTACGGCCGTTGGATGGACATCGTACGGTCACTGGAGCTAGAATCGTGCATATTGACTAAGTTTACAAAGCCCTCCGTCCCCGTCAACTTAGTAGGCCCACAAGTCACCCTGCCACTATACTGGGTCCCAGCTAGCAGGGGGGTATTCATTTTTCTGTGTGTAATAAGGAGGCACTTCCTTGCGTGCGAAGATATAGCTGGTGGGTCCGAGCTGTCTGCGGCGGTAACTTTTTTTTCGCGAAATACAGATGCCCTTTCGGTAGGTCCCTGACGTCAGGTGGAGGAATCATTATTTTGCGCGTAATAAGGAGGCATTTCCTTGCGTGCGACCGTGGACCCAGCTGTCGGCCTCTCCACGTACAGTCCACTTCAGATGCATGTCGGTCGTTGACCATGTTGACTAGGCCGCGCCGAGAGCACCAGGGCGGTGGACGACGGTGAGGCCTAGGAAGGGAACGACACGGAGGCAGGGAAGACTCGGCAGTTGTTTCCCACGCGGAGGGGAGTACGACTGTACGAGGGTTTACTGGTTCGTCTGCCGTCGCCGGAGAATAACAACAGGTGTGGGTGAGTAGAGGGATGGCAAGGCCAGCGATGGGAGTACGGTGGGGCGGTGAGGCCTGCGCGGCAGCAGAGCCGGCCGCGGGGAGGAGGGAGCAGGCAGTCCCGCCGGCGCTTGTTTGAGCGGCTGGAGCAGGAAGAGCAGAGATTGAAGAAGCACGACGGCCGTTGGATGGACATCGTACGGTCTGACGCTGGTAGAGTCGATTGTTGACTAAGTTTCTTTTTTTCAGAAACCTTGTGTACGCATGAACTTAGTAGGCCCACAAGTCAGCCTCCAAATCTGTGGCAGAAAACACAAAGCCCGTTTGCTATTTTTTATAATTTGCAGCCCATTTGCTCATTCTTAAGTAATTTCTTACAGCCCATTTTCTGCCCAGGACCACGGTCAAAAAGTTCAACCTTATTTTGCATATTTCGGTGGAGTCCGAACTGTTGTAATTCCGAAATGATAAACATTTTTTAAGAACTTATTGATTTGCCAAAAAAATCGTTTTGTTTTGTAAGCAAATAAGACGTGGGACAATTGAGTTGGTTTAAGGGAAAACCAGTGGTAAAAAAATCAGCGCTGGGTGGGAAAAAACAACAAAAATAAGGATGTAAATATGAAAAGGGAATTTTATGTGTTTTCAATATAATGATACGTGTATATGAACTAGTAAAACTATAGGTAGAGATTAGAAAACGGATGTAGGACATGCGTTTCAGGAGGAAAATAGAACTGGGCTGTGTGTTTGATTCAGTAAAAAAAAACTGCCCGCGGATGTTGTAAGACAAAATATAACTAACGCTGGCGGGCCAGAGGCCAGTAGATACCTGCTGGATCTTTGTGCCCCGTTGTCGTCATGGGCTGGGCCTATTAAAAACAAAACCAACCCTGGGCAGTCTACAGCCCAGTTGAAACTTGCTCGACCTGAAAAAACAATATATGTGCTCAATAAACGAGAGAATTCTGCAAGTACAGACTGATATCTGGGATGCAACACGAATATTGTTTTTTTATTGTGATAATAAGTGCATGCACTTGTTTCAAAAAAAATTGGAGAACTGGGAATTCGAACGGCGGGTGCTTATGCTACCCATCAAATAAAAATCAGGTGCCTGAAAATTCGTTTCAAAACAAATGATTCAGCTTTATATCCACGTCGACCCTCGGCATGATGGTTGGAAGCAAATGCAAGATCATACCAAAAGATCGTTAACAACAATACCACCTTGCGGACGACAAGGTAGTACAACTACCAACACCAAACTAACTTATAATCTTTTTACTCCTGGCCCTAGTGTTCGTTTGGTAGAAAATCTTGCAGAGGACCAGCTCCCGCTCCTTCTCTTGCTCCAGGTCCCCGAGGTGGTACTGGTGCATCACCCAGTTGGTCCTCTGCTGGTCGAAGTTCTTGTTGGTGTGCAGCACCAGGACCTTTTTTGCTGCCCGTCTGCCGGCCGTTGACCATCACCGGCAAGGTATTGCCGGTCTTGTGCCACATCGCGTGCATGCCGCACTCCGACTGTATCTTGCGACGTGTCCACGTGCCCCTTTTGAACGCCCTGGAATTGCGCTGGAAGAAATGCTTCCTTAGGCCACTCAGTGTGATACCTGCAGTATTGTGGAATACAGGTTTTAGTGTACCTAGTTGGCATTTTCATAACATCTTTGGCATGTTGCAGTCACTTGTTTCACTTTTTATTAACTGTCAAATTGTAATTGCTTCACCAGGTCTACGTCTAAAAAGAAAAATAGAGCTATAAACAAAGGAATATGTTTGTGCAAGTAGACGGTCGATCGGTGTCTTACCTGGAAGTTTCTCAGGTTGGGTGTAGCATATGCCGTGCTCGCTGTCGATGGTTGGTATGAACAAATCGATGAGAGACTGAAATCTCACGCTGTCAGCACTCACTTTGGCCGCAAGGTGCTCGATCAGCTCCTGAACCATGGGATCGAACTTGACGCCAGCCGGCAGCACCGGCCAATCCTTCTTCGACTTGCATCGGTAATTCTAGCTATATGGTACTCAATGTATGATCAATCGACTGTTTTAAGTGAATGATGAAAGATTTCGACAGATAAGTGGTACTCCAAATCTGAAGTCCAGAATACCCGAACACGCCGCCGGGATTCTTGTGTCACCTCACGTGCAGCGTGTTGTCACGTCAATTCAATGTGTGGACATGATGAATAATTTGACCGACGTATACTAGTACTGGTACTGTACTACTTACTAGTCGTATTTAGTGTCACAATTTATACATAGGTTTAACTAACAAGTACGCACTTGAAGCCTAACTGATATATATATATATATATATATATATATATATATATATATATATATATATATATATAT